>NC_090071.1:960077-1145903 GCF_038355195.1 Osmerus mordax | reverse complement strand
ATAATGTCACCATTGTTTTTATGAACTTTTAGAAAATGTATTCAACCTTCTCTTAACTAAGAAGTGGTGTCTGTCCTGTGTTCTGGGGGTGGAGGAGAGGTGGTGCCTGTCCTGTGTTCTGGGGGTGGAGGAGAGGTGGTGTCTGCTGTAAGAGCTCTCTGGGCTGGGACACTCTCAGAGACTTGGCTCCCATTCTCACACACGAAAAAAAGATCTAATTGGTCACCATGGTAACAGGCTTTCGAAAAGTATGCCTTCTCCGGAAAGGACAAAGAGTTGAAAATAGATAGTTTGAAACTTTTTTTTGGGCTCTGGGTTTAAAAAAATATAGATGGCTTGGATGTATAATTGATTTAGAGTTCCCTGTCCTTTCCTCAAAAGAACAAGTGAACTGAAAAGATTCGAACAGAAATGAAAGGCAGAGTTTCCACTTCAGAGACTGGAGGGAAAAGGGGGGGGAAGGGGGAGGAGAGCATCCAATGTTAGCATACGCTGGCGGCGAGAACACGAGTCCGAGAGTGGGGACCATTTAGAGCACGACACCTCTCTATAGTTCCCTCGCTGGTGTTGCGTGGGCAGAGGTCCCGAGGCAGCGTAGAACAGAGACGCCAGGGTTCCACCCCCAGCCCGGCGTGATGTTCCACCTGTTCCCCTCCGTCCCCCAGGGAACCACAACAAGGAGGAGACGACAGCGTGCTGCGAGGGGGGGCAGGAGAGGCCGCTGTACCCCCACTCCCACACCCCCTCCCGGACGGAGAGGAACGAGAGGAGGGGGAGGAGGGGGAGGAGGGAGTCGGCGGTGGAGGGGGAGGATGAAGAGGAGGAGGAGGGCAGAGAGGAGGAGGTGGAGCAGAGGCCGCTGTGCTCGGGGGTGCTGGGGTACCCCTCCGTAAGGGAGCAGTCTCTGGGGCTGGCCGAGGAGTCCCACCACCAGGGCGGCGCTAGCGCAGACAGAGAACACTCTTACAAAGGTAAGAGGTCACTTTAGCAACTTTGTTGTTAGATTTAGCTGTTTTTCCATCTTCCCTAGCGACTAAAAATCGGATCTAGCGACCATCTGGTGACTACCAGTACTTTGGCAATGTCCATTTGTGTTTTGTTGCTAAGCAGCAGCAAAAAGCCTTTTACTGATTTGTGAAGGACGTCACGTTTGCCTTCCTTAGTGTTCTAGTGTTCCTAATGTTTATAGAAGCTGTTAGATCTGTAATTGTACTTAGTACATCTACAGATCTAAAGGTTGACCCAATATATTACATCATCACGTAATCTTAACGACCTTTAGGGACATTTCAGAAAGACAGTAGAGACTTCTGGTGAGATTGTTTTGGCCACACTGCACCCCTCACACCTGGACACCTGGTGAGCTGTAAACCTGTAGGCCAGGTAGAGCTCAGTGGTTAAAGCATCTGACTGCAGATCGAAAGGTTGCTGATTCAAATCCCCCCAGGTCTGTATATAAGCGTCAGCTAAATGAACACATTGCTGTTGTTATGAGACATCCGTGAGGCTCGTTGGTGAGGCTGTGTCGGCTCCTCCTGCTCTGCTTCAGCGGAACACGGCGACACCCCTGGAGAAAAGACCTGGAGGAGGGTCACAAGATGAACACACGTGACCTTCACCATGACCTGGGGGTCCCAGGACATGCAAGCCTGCGTGGGAGGGATTAGATCTGCCTCGTTTTACTGAGCTAATTTAGCAAACCCAGACGTCGGATGTCACACCTCTTAAAAACGCCAGCCTGGATTATGTGGCATCACCCCGACGATAAACAGGCAGTTAAGAGGATTACAGTGGCCAGGGTGACCGTTGTGGATGGGTCATATTCAGGAGGGAGAACTAGAGTCGTCACCGCTGGCAGAATCCTCCTACTCTGAGCTCAGCCGGAGGGACAACAGACATATTTCAAAGTGTCTCAGGACGTATTTTTATGTTTTAGGACAAAACGAAGGTCGTATTTGCTCTAGGTGATTCAACCTTGATATTGAAATACAGTATGAAGTAGCTGGGGGCTGTCTCATCGTGGCAGCGGTGAGGAGAGTTAGACTGCCTCATATACAGGAGTGAGGAGAGTTAGACTGCCTCATATACAGGGGTGAGGAGAGTTAGACTGCCTCATATACAGGGGTGAGGAGAGTTAGACTGCCTCATATACAGGGGTGCAGAGAGTTAGACTGCCTCATATACAGGGGTGCAGAGAGTTAGACTGCCTCATATACAGGGGTGCAGAGAGTTAAACTGCCTCATATACAGGGGTGCAGAGAGTTAGACTGACTCATATACAGGGGTGCAGAGAGTTAGACTGCCTCATATACAGGGGTGCAGAGAGTTAAACTGCCTCATATACAGGGGTGCAGAGAGTTAGACTGCACAAGCTACATCGATTCCTGTGTGTGTGTGTGTATGTGTTAATGGTAATAACATGACCTGAGGTTACCCTCGTGGATGAAGCCAAGTTGAGACACACACACACACTCCTCCCTCTGCGCCAAACACACACTCATCCAAACACACACTCATCCATACAGACACAAAACAACAGCATTGAAGCATGTTCATTTACAAGTGGTCAAACGAAAATTCCATGTTCAGTAGATACGTACAACGCAGTATGTGAATGAAGCACGCTCCCCAGCCAGAGAATGACCCTCTCCCAGCCAACACACACTCTCAAAATAGACACTGAACAAATAAAACACCATGGCTCTAACCACAGCTGTGCTCTGAATGAAGGCTCCCATCATGGTGATTTGACTGCATCCTCCCCTCACTCAGGGAGATGTTTCCCAGGCGACCAGGCAGCACAGAGTAGCCTGGGGCCTATTGATCCCTGTAATCACCATAGCAGGCGCGCGTCACTTGAAATGTCATCCCTCTCCCTCCGGCTCCCGTCACAAAGGTTCCTAGAGACCCGGACACGGTGCCTGTCACCTGGCCTTGTGTACCCAAACACCTCCTTCCTTCCTTATCCATCTTTCCTTCCTTCTTTCCTCCCTCCCAGTCTCCTCCTTCCTCCCTCCTTTCTTCCTTCCTCCCTCCCCTCCTCTCTCTCTATCCCTCTTTTGCTCTGTCTTCTCTTCCCCCCCCCCCCCCCTCTCTCTCTCTCTCTCTCTCTCTCTCTCTCTCTCTCTCTCCTTCTCTCTCTCTTTCTCTACCCCCTCTCTGTCTCTCTCCTCTCTCTCTCCTTCTCTCTGTCTTTCTCTCTCTCTCTCTCTCTCTCTCTCCTTCTCTCTGTCTTTCTCTACCCCCCTCTCTGTCTCTCTCTCCTGTCTCTCTCTCTCCTTCTCTCTCTCTCTCTCTTGCTCCTTGGCGGTCCTGTGTGGAGGTGTTGTAACAGGGAAGCCCTGTGATGCTGGTGGAACAGGAGGCTGACGGCCGTGAGGTTCTGTGGAGCTGTGTGTGAGTCAGCAGTCTGACTGATGACGCTCCCTGGCCTGTGCTTTCAGTGTGTGGTGGTGTGTAGCTCACAGCCCAAGATTAGCCTCAGACTTTATCAGACGTATCATATCTGACTGAGGCTGAATAATCTGAATTAATCCTGGACTAACCTGAGCTGCCCTCACTGTCAGGGAAATGATGAACAGGGGTGTGTTTGTGTTTTCATATATGCGTTTGTGTGTGCGTATCCTTTTGTGTGTGTGTGTGTGTATTCGTGCATGTGTGTGTGCAGAGGGCTGGGTGTGCGGGAGACCCGGGGGCGTGGAGGAGCAGGCTGGCCCAGCAGAGGAGCCCCGCGGCGGGGAGGAAGACAGCGACACGGACCTCACCTACGGAGAGGTGGAGCAACGCCTGGACCTCCTGCAGGAGCACCTGAACAGGTGAGCAGCACCAGGAGCACAGCCCTCCTCACACCTCCTCCACCTCACACCTCCTCCCTCTGACACCTCCCCCTCATACCTCCTCCTCCCCCTCACACCTCCTCAGACATCCCCACACCTCCCCACACCTCCTCACACCTCCCCACACCTCCCCACACCTCCTCACACCTCCCCACACCTCCTCACACCTCCTCACACCTCCCCACACCTCCTCACCCCTCCTCACACCTCTCCACACCTCCTCACACCTCCTCACACCTCCCCACACCTCCTCACACCTCCTCACACCTCCCCACACCTCCTCACCCCTCCCCACACCTCCCGACACCTCCTCACACCTCCCCACACCTCCTCACACCTCCCCACACCTCCCGACACCTCCCCACACCTCACACCTCCCCACACCTCCTCACAGCTCCCCACACCTCCCCACACATCCCCACACCTCCTCACACCTCCCCACACCTCCCCACACCTCACACCTCCCCACACCTCCTCACACCTCCCCACACCTCCCCATACCTCCCCACACCTCCTCACACCTCCCCACACCTCCCCACACCTCACATCTCCCCACACCTCCTCACACCTCCCCACACCTCCCCATACCTCCCCCAACACGTGTGGTGTGACAGCCCTCCCTGTATGAGCCTTGACAGTGGACGGGGTTGTAAGATGACGTACAGTTTGTCTGTGGTGAGACGGAGCTGGATGCAGTTCTCCTCTACCTCAGCTGTGGAGACATGGGGGCAGGGGGGGGGGGCAGACGGAGTTCTCTATTTATAGCCCAGCGCCCACGAGACCCAGTCATTCACAAAGACATCTAACATCACTAGGGAGGATTGGGTGGGGGTGGGGCCTAATTACCCAGAAAGTAACGAGACCTTAATCTAGTCTGTGTTATTGTCAGTGTCTGGGCTTCTCTCTCTCTCTCTCTCTCTCTCTCTCTCCCTCTCTCTGTGTCTCTCTCCCTCTCTCTCTCCTTCCCCTGACTATTTCCCAGTCTAGCAGGAGTGTAGGTGTGAGTGTCCTGCTCGCTCGCCCAGCAGGCCTCTTCTCTCTCATCTCTCCTGGATCAGACGGTGTCCTGGGGGAGGGGGGAGAGGGGGGTGAGGACAGTCAGGTGTTGCTCAGCACAGACAGAATGATAGAGATGCTTGTCTCTCTGTACTGGCTAGCCAGCCATGCTGTGATTGACTCTGATGCCAGCCATGCTGTGATTGGCTCTGATTGGCTAGAGTGCTAAAACAGTGTGGGGGGGAAGAATCCCGGGTCGCAGCTCACTGTGACTGGTCTAACCTGGTCCGTAACCATGGTAACTATGATAGTGAACACTGGTCTAACCTGGTCTGTAACCATGGTAACTATGATAGTGAACACTGGTCTAACCTGGTCCGTAACCATGGTAACTATAATAGTGAACACTGGTCTAACCTGGTCCGTAACCATGGTAACTATGATAGTGAACACTGGTCTAACCTGGTCCGTAACCACGGTAACTATGATAGTGAACACTGGTCTAACCTGTTCCGTAACCATGGTAACTATGATAGTGAAGACTGGTCTAACCTGGTCCGTAACTATGGTAGTGTACACTGGTCTAACCTGGTCCATAACTATGGTAGTGTACACTGGTGTAACCTGGTCCATAACTATGGTAGTGTACACTGGTGTAACCTGGTCCATAACTATGGTAGTGTACACTGGTGTAACCTGGTCCGTAACTATGGTAGGTTACACTGTTGTCTTAGTAACTAAATGAGGGATGAAAGGTGAGGATGTAGAAGTAGCACTCTTATGACAAGCTGTGATGCAGCTTCCTGTATGGATGACATCACACACCCTAGGTGTCACCCATAGATATAAATAAAGGCTAGATGTCTTACGGCGGAGTCTAGACTAGACATACTTATTAATAATCATGTTATGTTAAAATAGAATAGAAGTATGCAGTGGCATAACTACATCTCTGATGTTGATAACAAACCAAACCGTTAAAAAATCGGTTGAGAATTGAGCAAGTTATGGTTGTTTAAAAAGTACATGTACCACCAACACAATGTTATGTGTGAGCGAGTTGACTGTAGCAAGATGGCCGCCATGTGCGGACGTTCGACTCCGTTGGCCGGCAACGCGGACGAGACATCTAGCCTTTATATACATCTATGGTGTCACCTTCCCTTCTCTAGACACACTGACTCAGCCAGGCGGATAAATGGAAGCCATGATTGGAGGAAATCGTCTGCCAGATTACCTGCATGTCCACGTGGAGATGAACCTGTAGATGAGCTGTGATGAATCAGAGAGGGATGACAGTTTATATTAGTTTCCAGAAACTATCAAAATATTACGGCCTCTGTGTATTGGATGGCAGGTGGTGCCCCCTTGTGTTTCCAGTGAGAACTGACTTAATGCTCAACGGTACAAACACAGGTGCTGCCAAAGTAGCAGTGTGTGTTCAACGCTATCGCTAACCTGGCTGCGCTGTAACAGAAGGCAGCTAGCACAGTGACTCCACGTCTGTCTGTGTTTACTGACGTCAACGATGAGTTGGAAGTTTGTGATGAGTTCCAATGAGCCCTTCCCCAGCGAGGACGTGATTGTGAGCGCGGTGTGTTTGCGTTGCCGTGTGAGCAGGCTGGAGTCCCAGATGACATCAGACATCCAGGCCATCCTGCAGCTGCTGCAGCGGCAGACTGCACTGGGTCCCCCGGCCTACAGCACCGTCGCCTCCAGCCCCGACTACCAGAGCCCAGCCGTCAGGGGCCAGCCCGACCCTGCCACCCCCAGCCCCCCAGCCCTCCAGGTAAGATCCTGACCCTGCCACCCCCAGCCCCCCAGGTAAGATCCTGACCCTGCCACCCGCAGCCCCCCAGCCCTCCAGGTAAGATCCTGACCCTGCCACCCCCAGCCCTCCAGGTAAGATCCTGACCCTGCCACCCCCAGCCCCCCAGCCCTCCAGGTAAGATCCTGACCCTGCCACCTTGCAACATCCTGCCACACCCCAACATCCAAGGAAATGTGTACAGGTGCACGCAGTCATGTCGTCCTTCCCAAGGTGGATGGGATCACCAGTGTTGTAAACGTACATTAGCTGAGTCAGTGTTCTTGACCGTAGGAGAGGTGATTCTGGCTGCTGACGAGGTGGTGTTGCTGACCTGTTTTCCAGAGCCCGGACATGGAGAAACCCAAAAACAAATCCAAAGATTCCACGTCCGGCACGGTCTCCACGGAAACGGTTGCGGAAGGAGAACCGTCGGAACAGCGGGAGAGGGACGTTGACACTGAGCGCAGACACGACAGAACACACCCCCTCAAGTCTCCCCCACAGAACCCAGACCAGGCCACCGCCCAGGACCAGGCCCCCAGACCCCGCCTTCCCTCCTCCAGACAGGCCTCTCTCCCGGACACTTCCCCCTGCATCTCCGGGGCTCCGGGGCTCCACCGACCCCTCTCTGATCCAGGGTTTCCAGGGAAGTAGGCTCCTTAGCCTGCATCTTCTCATCCTCCCCCCCCCTGTCTCTTCAGAGCACTAGAGGTCCTCTCTCAAGTCTGACTCAGGGTCTAAAGAGACTGTGTTATGCAAGGAAAAACTGTCAACTCTTCCATTCCTTTTTAAACAACAAAATGAAGTAAAAAAATGTCCCTCTCTCTCGTCCCCATGGAGACAGTATGACATCACCATACACACAGTTAGATATGTACGACGCACATTCACCATACATACACACAGTTAGATATGTACGACGCACATTCACCATACATACACACAGTTAGATATGTACGACGCACATTCACCATACACACAGTTAGATATGTACGACGCGCATTCACCATACACACAGTTAGATATGTACGACGCGCATTCACCATACACACAGTTAGATATGTACGACGCACATTCACCATACACACAGTTAGATATGTACGACGCACATTCACCATACACACAGTTAGATATGTACGACGCACATTCACCATACACACAGTTAGATATGTACGACGCACATTCACCATACACACAGTTAGATATGTACGACGCACATTCACCATACACACAGTTAGATATGTACGACGCACATTCACCATGCACACAGTTAGATTTGCATCATGGCTCTTGAGGGTTGTCATTTTCTTCTTCACCGTGTACATACTTTCAGATGAACACTGCCAGAAAGACAAGGCACGTGCTTGTTCCTAAAAGAGAAATGCATGTTTCGAAAAGGGTTTTCTGTCGCATGTTCCACCTCTCACAGCGTAGTCACGGTGTGACTGTCTGTCGCATGTTACACCTACAGCACATCTCACAGCGTAGTCATGGTGACGACTGTCTGTCGCATGTTACACCTACAGCACATCTCACAGCGTAGTCACGGTGACGACTGACGATGCTCCTTTATCGCTGTTCCTGTTCTCTTGGGACAAAGCTACTTGAAAAAACTCAGACATTTTTACTGAACATCTTCAAGATGTGCAGTTAAAAGCTTTTCAATTGCCTGTCACAGGTTAAACAGACACCATGTATGTATTTCAATACTTTTTATGTACTTGATAAACACCCAACTAGCCAGATATTATACTCTAGTCTAGAAGATATACTGTGCCTAAACAAAACATCAACATACTTAAAATCATTAAATGTCAGCGGATGTAAAACCACAGGTTAGAAGGGTTTAGCTTAGAGGGAGTGTGCTTGACCTCAAAACCAAAAAGTTGCAGGTTCAAATCCCCCCGTACTGTATGTCCCTTTGGATAAAATAGTCAGCTAAATGAATTCATTTTAATCACAATCACTCTAGTTAAAAGAACATTTACCAACTATAAAATGTTCAACATATGTTGACAAAGTTTGTGTGCGATGATTAGGGATCTCCTTCAACTATATTAGCCTCTTGGCACATGAAAGCAATAATAGCAACATAACACATTACATTAATTTGATGTTTTGTCTAAAACAAAATCAGTAAAACTTTGCTAGTTACATTTGTCGCAAATGCATATCACTGTACACATTTTGTAGTGCTACTTTTAGCAAATTCTTCAGTAACTTAAATTATTCACTCATAAGAATATTATTGACATTATTTTGACGTGAAGTGTCTATATGTCTTGGTCTTCACCTTACACACGTATGACCTTCAGTATGTGTACTACTGTAAGCACATCAAAGGAGAAATGGACGCAAATGTGGACATAAATGTACTATTGAAAATAATTTAACTAATTGACAAGTATGCCACAGTCTTTACCATGCATGATTAGTCTTCCATCATTTTCCAGATGAACACATTTTGTATTAACCGTTCTAAGCCAAGAGAAAATCTATTTACTCATCTTTAAAAAAATAAAATAATAATATTTAGCAACTAGTAAAGATTTGATTGACTCTTAACCCAAAAATAACATGTTTTATAATAGCCTATACATTAAAACATTGTCCAAGAAGAGACATTCTAGGGGTTCCGAACTAGCAACAAGTTCAATCTGTTAGCCTTAGCTATACTAGCCTTTACACAATACACCCTACATCACATCCAGCTCAATTGTATGCATCCAACTGCAATGTAAAATTATTGAACAATGTTAAGATTGATACCGTATGGGTGAATTGCATGTTACAAATGAATTAGTCATATTAGTTTTATAAGAATTGACACAAACGCAACAACCACTGTCAAGGGGTGTGACACTGCATGAAGACACCAACTGGCAGTTTGTTTTAAATGACTTGTTTGTGATGTTAGTTGATTGCGGGGAGAGGAAGAAATGGAAAATACTGGTAAAACCCTATTTTTCTAAAAGTTGAAACTTAATTTTCCATGGTTATTACTTTTCTATGTGGTTTGTGGTAATTACGCTTTTGTAAGCCCCAATGTAAGTGAAAAGTCATAAACAACACATATCGTCCTCTTCTATGTAGCAGTATACAACAGACAGTTGGAGGGCCAGACAGACCCTGGTGGAATTTACTACCAGCCAACTGAGAAACATCTACGCATGTATTTATTTGTTGGAGTATTTTTCATTTGAACAAGTATTCAGATATCTCTCAAATCCTCTCGCTTATTCCGTGTACTAGATATATTCCTGCTCCAACACGCCTTCCACCGTCAACAGAATATGGAACGCTTGCTGCTGAATTCCAGAACTTCCCCCTTCTACCTCTCGTTTCCTAGGCAACTGTAGAATTCAAGCAGGTTGCATGACGCCAGCAGAATGCCGTTCCTGAGTCGGAGAGATATCTGAAGTATTACCCTGTCCTAACCTGTATCTGTATAGGGGTGGATTTGGAATTCAGCAATAGTAATACCAGTGTATGTAAATAACTCAGCAAGCAAACTCACCATCACACTAGACTAACAGACATGGGCTGGTACCTGCGCAAACCTAACAGAGCGTGTTGTTTCAACATGCTTTCCAAGGACACAGATGTTGTATAAATGTACTTGGTATGTTCACAGCCTACGGAACGGGCCTCTGGACTGAGTGGGATTTGCAAACATTTGCACAGAAATTAGAAACCTGCTTTACTGGATAGAAATTTCACTTTTTAAATCTAGTTCTGTTCGATTGTTTTTATGCATTTTTTTAATGTTTGCCACTGTATTTTATACAATGCAACACTTAACAGCTAATTTGAATGTTTCTGTTCTTGAAATATTTAAAGAAATGAAATATTATGTACATACATTGAAACATTTGCGCAATTGTATAAATCAATAAACAGAATGCACACTCAATACAAAGTGTTTATTGTGTCGTGATTTTACAGCAACAAAACCAGCATTGGCAAGAACATTAGTAAGTCAATCAAATAACTTCTCAACAAAATAGCTCTCATTTTCACAGAGCCATCATACAGCAAAACTAACACTACTGTAATTATAAAACGAACTTTTCAATCCACAGTAACTTTACCACACATAACATAGTAAAAGTATACTGCATGGTTCTCTATGGTTTACAGTGCTACTTTGCCTGAGTTACAACTGGGTTAGTTATTGACAAAATAAAAATGTAAAATCAGTATATCCAGTTAGCACATGCTTGTGGATGCACAAAGATTAAAGGGTTTCATTTATGCATGTATGGAAAGTTTTTTTTTTTTCTTCTCGCAAACAACAATGAAAGGCCTCCGAAGAACAACTACAAACATAATGCAAAGCATACTTAAAAAAATGCATAGCATTATATATTTTACAAAATATATCTATTGTATTTATATATGAACTATTTACTAAATTGATTTGACACGTAAGATGCATATATGGTTGATACTACTGTTTTTATATTGTTATATAAAATACGAGGTAACAGGTGAGGGAATAAATATCTGAAAGATTGTTATGGCACATCACCTCACCTTTTTCAGCACATTTCCAAACCAGTATCCCTTTGTTTTCATTATGCTTGGGTTTCACTGGCAACAGAATTGACAACAAGCACTGCAGACATTTAGTAGTCCACCCTTGAGGGCCAGGTCTTCACGATATTCTTCCATTGCATACAAGATAACAAGGCAGGCAAGCAAAGATGCGGCTCTTCTCTGGCGCGGCTCCACCCAAGTCGCTTATACTCAGTCGACCTCCAAACCCTAATAGTGGTAAATAGGCTAACAGTGATTGGTTCTCCCCTTTCCCTTCCGTGGTGGTCATGGTTACTAGACTGGCTGGCAGTTTCACCTCCAACCCTGCAGTCTTCGATGCAAGCTCTCAGATGGACATCGTGCACTGGATAAACTGAGAAGAAACAAGCATTGTGTGTAAAGTAGCTACCTAGTTTGGACTGGACATATGAATTGGCGTTGTTGGGAATGTGTTTATATGCTCACGTCATCATACTGGAAGTTGACCGCCCCCTGTTGCATGGTGTCTCTCCTCCGAAAGCTCTCTGTGGACCACAGCCGAGCCACATACAGGGACAGGATCAGCACAAACATCAACTCCATAAACACTGCCGTTGTTCATAGCCAAATGCTATCTTGAACTCATGCTGTTATACAGTATTTATCATGAACTCTCCAAGACACCATAGAAGAAGTGCTACTGTCTGTGTTTTGTATAACTGGGTAGATAAGCGGTTGTCTGTACCTGTGAGAGCGCGGAGCCTCACACAGCACGCCACATAGTCGTCAAAGTAGATCCGACCTCCTCTGCTGTAGCGCTTGATGATGCCGTTCAGCGCTTGTGGACTCACCCGATACCCTGTTAAACAACCAAAACATCCATTGTACAATGGCAGAGATGGGAAGTATATTTTTCTGGTATCTGTACTTTACTATTTATTTTTCTGACAACTTTTTACTTTCACTGACCACTGTGGGGGTTATATATCAAATATACTCTGTTCTATACTACAAGGACATTGGTGATATGCCACACAATCTGGTGGTTAAACACTTTAGTCTTCTATGTTTTAAAGCAATTAACTTTACGTTGTACAAAAATCAACAAACTCCTGGATCTTTTCATTTATCTGGCCCTTCACCAAAATAACATTTTAAATGGTGGGTAAAGTGTGGCCCGCTCACCCATAGAGGAGATGGACTGAGCCATCTCCTGTGGCTCCACAGTCCCACTCCTGTCCTGGTCGAACATCATGAAGTTCTGCTTCCACCCATTCAGAGCAGCGAAGAGCTCCTTAAACTCGTTGAATCCCATCTTTCCTGTCATGTCTCTCTGCACAGGACTGGGGTCAAGGCACAGACACACAGAGCTGGGAGCGCACAGACACAGCCACTGCAAACACACTTACATTCTCCCGCCACTAGTCAGGACACAGAAAGTTAAACAGGACGCATGCTGGATAATTCACCATTCTTCAGAATCAGGGAGCTGCAAGAATAAACTTGTCTTGTGGCATTAGCTGCTTTCATAATCTCCCCAGTCACTCTGACTCATGAACACATCAGACCACATCCTGACATAACAGCTACAGTGAGCGCAACCCGCAGAGCAAGACGTCCTACTGTAAAAACATCTGCAGCTGTCAGTACCAGGAAGCTGGTGACTCACTGGCAAGTTATTCATGGGCCACATCCACATAGAAAGGATACGTCCAACATGGCGATCATGATTCTGCAGGTGTCCAGGCTGAAAGCTGTCAATGGAGAAAGAATAAGTCACTTCCCTTTTGAAACCTCACATAGACTTGATGTACTGACCAGATAGGGGGCGCCGTCAGCTGTACTCACGGGTGTAGCTACCGCTGATGCCTGTCTGAGTCAAGCACCTCTGCAGCTCCTCTGCATCCACCTCTCCATCCTGCACACAGGAACCACAAGAACAGATCACAGATCCTAACCTGACCTGGGGCAACTGGGAACACATGAGGGTGGGACCCATTATATCAACTAGGCCATGTTAGGTTGATATGTTACCTTAAACAGTGTGTGGAACAAAAACCAAAGTATATTTTGATCAAATTACATTAATTTTAAATATTGTATTATTTTATATCCCTCACCTGGCCTGCTATGGCTGTGAAGTACCCATACATGGGATCTGCTTGTTGCTGAGGGGCTCCAAATGTTCCTGGGTAGCCCCCTCCATACTGGGAGTAGCCTGCTGGGGGTGCCCCCCCCATGTGGCTTCCCATAGGCCCCCCCATGGCCATTCCCTGCTGTGGCATGCCTGGCATTGGACCCCCATACTGAAATTGGAGAGACACAATAGCTGGTTAATAATTTTTCATTTAAAACTACTGGCTTTACAGGTGGCAGATAAAAACAAATATGTAGGCATTGCGAATAGGCCAAATACAATTGTTGTCTCATCGAAATACGTGCGTTAAACTGCTACTTCAATGTACTCAAACGATCTCCACCAAGCGTGACCATTTGGGCTCGGCCTGCAAATGCGGACTGACGTAAGTCTATGAGAAGCAGGAAGCGCTTTAATGTCGGACACGAAAATTACCAAGAAAACATCTAAATGTTATCGTTTCAAAAGTCGTTTCAGATTGAACATTTACGTGATTTCAGTTAACAAAAACAACAATACAGAAATACGGAGAGTGCTACCTAAGTCAGCTACAACTCTTTCCCTGTCTAACGCGTTAATCTCAGGGCTTTCCGTTTATGACATTGGTTATCAGTCCCGTTCCTCCGTAGTTCACTACATAAAACCTGAAGAGAGATTAGTTGCTGAAATTAGCCTGCAGGCGCTATCTAGCTAGTTACTTAGCTAGAGATCAGGGGCCATCCCTTTTCACAGCTGTCTTTACATCCCGATCTATACAGATCTACTCACCCCTCCATATCCTGGGTAAGCCATTTGTGTGAAATATAACAAATAGTAACGAAAGGATTCACTATTACGTTTAAATGTTAACTATCAATCAGATGTTCGTCGAAACATGCAGTTAACTCTCTCTACCGAGCTAGCTGCCAGGTACGTCACATCCGAGGTGCTAAAAGAAGGCGGAAGTCAAGGGCTGATTGACTGATACTGTACGATAGCCAATCAGGAAGTGCATGGGTGGGAGGATCGTTGTCAACTCAAGGAATTTTGCCACAAGAGGACGCTTTAGATGCTTTTGAAACAAGTGCTGGAGAATTCAGTTCCCCTGTTCCAAAGCAAAGAGCTTATATTCTTTGCCTGTTCCCCCTTCCTTGCGCGTGCGCGAAATATGTATTCTGTTGTTGCTTGGTTGAACTGAATGTGATTTATATAATTGCGTGTATTACCTAATAGTGTGCTCTACCTACCTTCCATGAGCATAAGGTACATTTCTTGATGTTGGTTAATTTACACTCAAATTCAGGCATTAAAGTATAGTATAGTAAGTTGTATTGCTCAATCGTTAGTCAGTCCCTTTTTTCAGAGTCTGTAAAGTGCTAATCCGTCTAGTGTAGCCTATAGTAGTAGCGCTATTGTAATTTACAGTAAGGTATCCCAATTTGAACTGAAAATGCCTAGTTCTCCGTGAGCATTGTCTTGTTCTGACGGTTGTTTATATTATAGTTTATTGTTATAAATTGTATTATTGTGTGTGTCGTTTTTAACACACAACCTTACGTTTTGTTGCAGGCACAAATACAGTTATTGTACTGTACGATAAGTAGGCAAGTCGGTGCCATAATTTTAGGCTACTCATCTTTCATTAATTATTTTACAGTGATCATAACGTTTCATCGATACACCTGTATCTTACACTGAGAACACAGGGGGAACATATTTCACTGGAGGCCTGAGGAAAGTGGTTACCCCCTGTATATTACAGTCTGGCCATTTATAAAGCAATACAGTAATGCTGGTGATGTATGCTACTGTGATCATTATGTATAACAAGTTTCATCTATACACCAGTCTTTTACACGGAGAACACGTGGGGAACAGATTTCCCTGGAGGCCTGAAGAAAGTGGTTCCCTCCTGTATATTCTTTATAGGCCTACTAAACCTTTTTTTCGAAAATACAAGTTTCTTGTTTTTTTAACTTTTTAAATATATATTTTTTTCAATCTTTCAACAACAAAAAAATCTATAGGCTACCTAAAAAAAAGAACACCATTGTATTTCATAAACCAAAAGAAAATACAAATGTCAAATAAACAGTAGCCTAACATCCAGCGACAAATGCAATCATGAATGATAGTGATCTTTGTAGCGCATGCCGCCCATCTGTCTATCAATGTGAATAAACATTTGCTTTGCAGCTACAGTATGAGCCTCAATCTTCAGGCAACGATACACCACACACACACAACCAAACGTAGAAACACACACACACACACAACCAAAAGTAGAAGCACACACAAATACACATCTGAGTCCAATAAAAACACTTAATGTGTACAAAGTGTCACCTGTAAACAATTTCATTAGCATTTACCGTCAAGCATAAGCGCATAAATGGAAGTGATCTCTTGTGAAATTCCTCTCCAACTCTACTGCTTTGGGGTTAAAACGAGTGTCTATTTGTTTGCAAAAGGATATCCGGCTTTGGGTGAATAGTGTGGAATAGTGCTCACCCCATAAAGAGAGAGTACGATATTTGTTAAGCTTTTAACAGGCTTTTAGCGTTTATCATCCTCGATCCATCGTTTGTGTGCTCGTACAGTAAGTGATCGTTTAGTCTGAAGATAGGCCTGCCGTACAGTAAGGTGCAGTCAAATTGTTCTATCTCTTAAGATCAAGATGACTCACTAAAAGAGCTTTCGTCGGCCCAAAAAATAAAATAAAGCTATTTTGTTTTTAATATCCCCCTGTAAATTGCTTGTCTGCATCTATGGTCAAATGTATATCTATCACTATAATTTTCTTCATCCGCTTCTTTGCTGCACAAAGGTCATTGTGAGCGTAGGAAATGTTATGGAGTAAGTGACAGAATACAGAATAACTTACAAGAACAATTGTGATGTCATCATATGGAACAAAATAGGCTTTGGAAACAGTGACAACATGAATATAATATACAAGTGGATAATAAGTGGAGTCAAAGAACTTACTCTTTGGTGGAGTGGAGTTTCTACCGTCTGACACTGATGTGTGTAGACTATGTGACGTGACGTGACGTCGCAAATATTCTGTTCTCATACAATGCCGAGAAAGGAACTTGACCTGGAAACTCAAAAAGGAAGTTCATTAATGTGTCTGTCAACATCATTTATGGCATGCAGGCCTGCTCAGCCCTGTAGAGTACAATGCATGTTTCAGAGTACATACACTGCAGTGTAAATGGATGGTCATTCAAGAGGGTCATTAAATAGCCTATGTTGATAAATTATTACGATTTTTATCATTTATGGCATGACATTTGTAACGATGGGTCATTACTCATAATAAAACCAGTATTTGCTGACCTAACATGGCTAGGTCATTTCAGTAGATTATGATGTTTCATTCTCATAGAGACACAATCACGTGGTGTTGCCTTAATTACCAGGTCCGCGGTGCTGGAGAGCAGCGATTAGTCACAATGTACAGTAAGAATCACCAATGTCACCAATAACCTCTGGTTTAAATTAACTGGGAATAAATGGAATTGTTTTTTTTTTAACTTAAGGGGATTTCCTCATAAAAAATGTGCCAATAAATGAATACCCTTCAACTTTACGAACTTTAGTCCAACGGAGTTTTATTGTCCCACCTTTGAAATAGTTGGGGTAATATTTAACAGAAATTCCTTCGGCGCAGAACACTCTTTAATCCAACATCACTTTGAACAGGAACGTGGGACACCGTGACGTGTGTTTAGTTACGGCTGAATGAGATTTAAATTATACAAAACATCTGCCAAGAACCGTCTCTCACCATGGTTAGTTAATGTAATTTTTAATCAATACAATAATAATCAAAAGACGCCTAGCATTTATCTTTCGCATGAATAAGTAGCCAATTGTTATGGTTCATATCAAGGTAAGTATTGCGTGTTTTATATCAGCCTGTATACTTTTTCCTTTATTTCACAGATCAGCATCGGAAAGTTGCTTTTGGGGCTTTTGGGTGTAGCTGTGGTTGTCACGTTAATTGCAGTTCCAACTGCACTCTTTTTAAAAGGTAAGTTTTTTAATATAGCTTTCAAACTAGTTTCAAATATTGTACGGATAGCCGTAAACACAACCAGTCTGTGGTGAAACAGTGCTTTCCTACATTAATCCACAGCTTACCCTGTTTAAAAGATGTAATGTCCATAAAAAGTCTGTCATATGCTGTTATCTGATCATACTCCAAGATCAGTATCAGCCCTTTATCTCATCTTCGGGCTGTTCTAAACCAACATATTTCTGACTACCCTACATCGTTGAATTCCCCATGTCCATTTAGTCATACTAAAAGTTGTTCGTCTAAAACTGTCTATATTTCAGAGGAGAACATTACAAATCTAAGAACTTTCACCTTGAATGACTACTTCAACAGCTCTATACGACCCCGGTCGTATAACATGCGCTGGATATCAGGTAAATCCAGGGCCAGATCTAGACGGGGATGTCTGGGGGGTGCTGGGGGGGGGGGGGGGGGGGTGCTGGGGGGGGGGGGAGGGGGGGGCTGGGGGGGGCCCAATGCCACCATAAATTACTATAACATTGTAGTTTAAATATTGGCAATAATAATAATGTTAATTGGCTATTATTGTATGAAATGTAGCCTACTTTAATGTCAAAAATTATATATTTTAGCATGGGGAGATTGGGGTTGGATCTACCAGTGGGTACAATCAGGCCTGATAGTAAAATCGAATTAGAATGTCTTGCTTTTTTTGGTGAAAATTGGTTAAAAAGTGGTGTCCAAAATGAATCTTCGCGTTCTCCTTTTCTGCAGACCATGAATATCTACATAAAAAAGATGGCTCTGTTTTCCTCCACAACGTGATAACAAGAAATGTCTCAGAATTCTTGACCAGCAGCAAATTTGTAAGATAATCCTCTAAGTATGTGTACGTGTGTGTGTATGTGTGTGCTTGGGTGTTTTGTGATGTTTACTGCTGCAGTCATTAGGCTTCATGCTCTATCTCTACATATTATTGAATAAAACCGTCTGCAAAATGAATATATGTGAATGTAATGAACAGAATGAGTCGTTACAATATTTCAGTATGGAAGGGGATCAGCACACCCAATGTATTTAGAATGAGTGTGTGTGTGAGTGTGTGTGAGTGTGTGTGTGTATCATTAAATATAACACACATTTTCTTTTGCAAAAAAAACAGGTTGAAGTAGCTGCCTATGATTACTCACTGTCTGCGGATCGCAAATATGTAGCTTTCATGAGCAACTACTCAAAGGTAATGGTTTCATGTATTCGGTTGGTATGTTGGTGTATTCACCAGGTCATGTGATTTATTCACCAGGTCATGTGACGTATTCACCAGGTCATGTGAATGTTTCTGCATCCTTGTCCCTGACAGGTGTGGAGACACTCGTTCACTGCCTCGTTCTCCCTCTACGATGTGGGCGCCTCGTAAGACTCCTTCTCTCTCCTCGTAATCTTAACATTTCATTGATCTTTCTTCTAAATATTTGTTTATTTTGTAAACCTTTAAACACTTAATTGTTTACATTTTGTCAAAGAAAATTCCTCATGACAGACATTCCACAAGAAGTCCAGTTCTTTGCCTGGGCTCCAGAGGGGAACAGGATGGTAGGTTGGACGTTACGTTCTGTTTCTGTAACAGCAGGCCCATTTCTGTCAAGATCTGGGATTATGTAAAGTTCTGTCCAAGCCACCTGTCTTCAGCGCATGCACCCACAGCACTGTGCTGAACCAGGAGATCTTAACCTGAGGCCGGTGCCATCCGTTCCTCAGGCGTATGTTTGGCGTAACAACGTGTACATGAAGGCCAGCCCAAACATGGCAGCTGCGAGGGTGACGGAAAGTGGGAAGGAAAACCTGATCCTCAACGGCATCCCAGACTGGGTGTACGAGGGTGAGAGATTCTGACTCCCAGCATGACACACTACTCTACTATCCTAACTTATATATATGATAACGTTTTATGACGTAATGTAGCCGGTGTGCGGTGAAACTCACTTCTCAGGTATGTAACAGGCCACCCGCGTCAACAAATTGCTAGCTTTTTGTTGGCGTAGTTGGTAGTGGTGGCGCTTGGGAAGCCAGAGGTGGCAGGTTCTAACCCAGTGCGGGACGATTTGCCCGAAACCTCTGACGGAGCTTGCAAGACCACATCTGTTACAGTAACATCAGAACTCATCATAACTTCGTACACCTAAGAACCTCACAATGACATGCACTACTCTCAGCTAATTATATCTAACAGCCAACTCGATGCATTCACTCAATGTAACATAATGTGTCTTTGTAGCAGAAGCTTTTGATCCAAAACACCATATCGGAGGGATTTGAACCACACCATCTTGATCTGCAGTCAAATGCTCTAACCACTGAGCTGTACCAATCCTCATCAACCCTCAGTCTGCAATTCAACCCTCTAACCATGTAGAGATGGGAACCTTCCCAGGGTGTTAACAGGTTGCTGTTTGGTTTCTGTGTGCTCAGAGGAGATGTTCTCGTCCAACGAGGGCTTGTGGTGGTCACCAGGAGGGAGGTATGTGGCCTTTGCTGAGTTTAACGACACACAAGTCCACACCATCGAGTACTCCTGGTACGGGAAGGAACAGTATCCTAAGACGGTGGTTATCCCATACCCAAAGGTAGGACATCCAGGAATACACACACAGAAAGACATGGAATACAGATGTGATCTGTTAATTTAGCTTTCAGCCAAAGAGACATGCAGGCAGGGATTTGAACCCGCAGAGCGGGTAGAGCATTCGGCTAGGGCTAGGGCTCAAGGTTGCAGGTTCGAATCCCATCCTAAATAAGATTTTGGATAAAAGTGTCTGCTAAATGAATATATAATCATGCCCATATCGTCAAGTGATCCTATCCATGTTCTCTGCTTTTCTAGCCTGGCACTCCTAACCCAACAGTGAAACTGTTTGTGGTCGATGCGACCAACACTTCAAAAGTGTTACCTGTTCTCGTTCCATCTTCCATTGGCACAGGGTACACATCAGTTTAGAAATAAAGTATTCTTTACATGTTTCTTTATTTGAAACCTTTTTAGAAACCACCCAAAGCAAACAAGTTGTGTGTGCGTGTGTTTCAGGGATCATTATTTAAGCACGGTCTCCTGGGTCACAGATGAGCGCGTCGCTGTCCAGTGGCTGAACCGAAGACAGAACCATCTCCTCCTGCAGATCTACGACTTTGACGGAAATACATGGAGCGAGAACGACGTACGTCACAAGTTACAAAACGACCGCCCACGTCTCTCTCTCTCTCTCTCTCTCTCTCTGACCGCCCAAGCCCACGTCTCTCTCTCTCTCTGACCGCCCAAGCCCACGTCTCTCTCTCTCTCTCTCTCTCTCTCTCTCTCTCTCTCTCTCTCTCTCTCTCTCTCTCTCTGACCGCCCAAGCCCACGTCTGTCTGTCTCTCTCTCTCTCTCTCTCTCTCTCTCTCTCTCTCTCTCTGACTGCCCAAGCCCACGTCTCTCTCTCTCTCTGACCTTGTGTGACACCAACTGTAAAAAACAGTTGGTGAAAGAAAGAAATACTATCGTTTTTTTCTGTTCCCGCTCAGACATTTCAACTGGAAAGCCAGACCGGCTGGATCGGACGGGTACGTGCCTCATCGTGACAGTTACATCTTGTTTAATTAGATTCAATTCTAGTTATGTCTCATCAGCTTTCGTCGGCTTTCTAAGAGAGATGTGATGCTCTTTCCATTCCTAGTTTTCCCCTCCCAGTCCTTCCTTTGCTGTGGACAGGAGTAGCTTTTACCTGGTGATGAGTGACCATGCTGGTTACAAGCACCTCCATCATGTGACAGGTGTAAGTAGCGTGTGTTTACGCTCACGTCAGGAAACCTACTTTGATGCTATGCACACGTTTATGACTCTGACTCTAATCGCAGGGTAAGGCAACAGCAATCACCTCAGGAAAATGGGAGGTCCTTGACATTTTGAAAGTTACAAAAGATTTTGTGTAAGTTATGACACGTCCACGCATACTATACACACACTCAGATTGTACACACACAGACTGTACACACACACACACACAGACTGTACACACACTCAGATAACAACGCCTATGTAACCTGAATGTAATTCTTCTGCACAGGTACTTTTCAAGTAACCAGCATGATGGGAAACCTGGAGGGAGGAATGTCTACAAGTAGGACTATCACAGGTTCACCTCAGTTATCACCCTAGGGATTGCCTTGCCTAACGTACTATGTGTGGATGTTTGTGTGTGTGCTTGTCTGTGTGTACGCGCATTTGTGTTGGAATGTGTGTGTGCCTGCGTTTGTGTGTGTGTGTGTGTGTGTGTAGGATCTCCATCGGAGGCCCCCCCTCTGCCCCCCAGTGTCTAACATGTCCCCTGCACGGGGACAGTTGTCAGTACAACTCAGTGTACTTCAGCCGAGACGCCTCTTTCTTCAGGATGGACTGTTACGGTCCGTCGCCCTCCCTCAACACCTCACAAGCTCAAGCCTGATCAAGCCCCCTCAAGCCTGCTGTCATGTCATAGAAGCAGCATTTTAACATCCGTGCTCCTGTCTACACAGCTTCCTCCGGCTAACAAACACCCAGTTTCTCACACATACATAATTGACCATTCCCGTGCGTGGTTTCCATCTAAACGTGATCGTCCACAGGTCCCGGTCTTCCTCTACACGATCTGAGAGACAACCGCGTCGAAGTTCCAGGTGGGTCGACTGAATTTTAAAAGAAATCAAGTCGAAACCCGCGTCCTTCCAAACATACTTCCTTCACTTCCTGCTCCTTCTCTTCACAGTGTCTGTGGAGATCCTGGAAGACAACAGTGTCCTGGATGACATTCTGTCAAACATTGACATGCCCTCCATGCGACGAAGCACCATCAAGCTAGGAGGACACAGTACTGATTCTTATCATTTGATAACATACTGTAAAACTGTTATGACTTGGTGCTGCTTATCTTGGCCAGGACGCACTTGCAAGAGTGATTTCTAATCTCAATGAGCCCTTCCTGGTTATATAATGGTTAAAATAATTCATAAATTGAAAAGATACCTGTGATAATCGAACACAGCATCTGGGTTTGTGATGATTTAATGAGGGGGTGTTATCTTCCTCTCTCTAGATCTCTGGTACCAGATGACGTTGCCTCCAGGATTTCAAGAATCAAAGAAGTATCCTTTACTCATAGATGTGTAAGTCCTTTCATCTTAAATACTTATTTTTAATTGAATTTGTAAAAAAAAAAAAAAAAACAGACTAGTGTCCATTTTGTCCCTTTCTTGTCTTCATACCTGCACATGGGGTCACATCATAGGCGGAAATCCCGGGGGGGACACGACCCCCCCATCCTGGGAAAAATATGATTCCCCCCCCCAATAAATCACTGTAAACATAACTATGTAATTTCAATAATATTATTTATACGCAATGAAAGCGCTTTGCTGATTATGGACACAAGGGTGCTTTTTTTAATGTGCTATGTGTTACAGCAGTAATTTTGGTGTCCCCCTCAGGAATTGCTCTTGAGAAAATGTCATATAATTGTCCCCCCCAAAGTTGATAGCAGATTTTCGCCACTGGGTCACATTTAACATTTTCACAAGCAGACATACAAATAGCCTAGTGCATTAGGCTATATCAAGCACTGCCGAAGATCAAGGATTAGAAGCGCATAAACAGATTTTCGGCGATCAGAGTCAAAGAACGGTTCAAAGAAACTTGTTTTAATGTTGTTTTGAAGTTACGCCGGGCCCTGCAGTCAGAAGGCAGACTTCCGCTACCGGCTGAGTTGGGCCACATACCTGGCCAGCACCGAGAAAATCATCGTCGCCAGCTTTGATGGCAGAGGAAGCGGTTACCAAGGCGATGAGTTAATGCACTCAATCTACCAGCGCCTGGGAACGTATGAGGTGGAAGATCAGATAACAGCTGCAAAGTAAGAAAAATACTTTTTTTTACACAGACCGCCGTTAAGATCTCGCCTCTGTAATCCACGCGTGATTGAAACACTTCTGTGTTGATTGTAGATCTTGACGTAGACGCTTAGGGTGTTTGCGGCGGTGTGACGTAATTGTTTTAAGGTCAGGTGTACTTGGCTCCAGCACCGCGTTCCTAACGCCTTCTGGTTCAGCGTCATCGCTTCCTGTTATAGACTCCCTGGCACAGCAGTGCTCAATCACGAATTTTAGGATTACAACATGTAATTGCAAATATGGTTTGCTGATTGTTTTATTTCTTATTTCCCTTCAACCTTTAGAGAGTTTACAAACATGGGCTTCATTGATAAAGAAAGAATTGCAATTTGGGGTTGGGTAAGTTTTTGACCAGCTATAGTTGATCATACTTGATCATACTTGAACTATACACAAAGTTTGTCCTGAGTTAAATATCAAATTCAGTCATGATTATTTTCAGTCTTATGGAGGCTATGTTACATCGATGGTTTTGGGAGCCGGAAGTGGAGTTTTTAAGTGTGGAATGGCAGTTGCTCCAGTGTCCAAGTGGGAATACTATGGTATGCCATCATTCATTAAATAATGAATGTATTCACTGTTCATTTCAGTCTGAACGTTTAGTTAACTGTAACATCATTCTAGATACGATCTACACCGAACGGTACATGAATCAACCATCCGAGAACAAGTTCTACTTGGTAAGTTTACAAAAAAGGCTGATAAAAAAATATTCTGTCAGACATCATTTCACAGAAAGTACTGAATTTTGTTAATATTTTCCAGAACTCTACGGTTACTGAGAGGGCCAAGAATTTCAAATTAGTGCAGTACCTTTTGGTCCATGGCACAGCAGATGGTAAGCAGTCAAGTACATCTGTAAGAAAGATGATTGAAAATAACATTTTGATAACTCCATCGGGATCTAGGTACGTTATTTTGGGCAGGTCTTTGACAAAGGTCAACATCAATGTCTTTGTTTCAGATAATGTTCATTTCCAGCAAGCTGCCCAGATATCTAAAGCTTTGGTGGACGAACAGGTGGACTTCGATGCGATGGTTTGTATTCTGATGAATGTTCTGTATGCCTTTCATATCTTTTTAAAGTTACATTTAAGAGATTTCTTCTTTCTATGTTTAAGTTTCCCCCCCCCCTGTGTCTCCCTAGTGGTACACAGATGAGGACCATGGCCTAGGAGGATCAGCTAATCAGCACGTCTACACTCACATGAGTCACTTCCTGCTCAAGTGCTTTGCCTGAAGCCAGCCACAAAATCACCCTCAGTTATTATTTTATGTCGGCTAAATAAGAAAATAAAAATTTTGACTGAAAAACTGAATCACATTTTTAATGACTTAATGAGCTACAAATAGGCACACTAAAGATGAGCGATGTAAGTAAGTAAACCTTTTGCAAAAGGTTTACTTATTGTGATTTCATGTATTTACTGTAGGTCTTTCTGGTCTTTCTGACGAAAAAGGAAAATATGTTATAAATATTGAGAAACATTATTATGATTACACAAGATGTTGTATTTTTGGAGCAATGGCTTGACTGAGATAAAAGGAAACTTATATTGCTCTAGAATTGTGTATACAAATACAGTGCATGTGACTACATGTATTTGCCATTGAATGTAAAGAAGATTGTACGCTATTTTTGAAATTGTTCTCTATACAAAAATATATTTGTCATATATTTTATTAAAAATAATAGTATGCTATGTGGAATTTGAATATTAATAAAACAATCCCAATACGTATTCTGGCAGATTTGAATTAACTGGAATATTGAAACTTTTTTATTTTTTATCATTTAAATAATCAAAACAATTAAAGAAAATAAAAAATTAAGATCCCTGAGTAAAAAATGTGTCAGTATATAAGAAAGACACTTAAATGTTTGTTATGTGTAAGAAAACAAGTAAGGCAAAAACCTGACCTTTTCTCAAATGACATTTAAAGGAAAATCACAGCACCACATTTAAAAAAATTTCCACTCACTGGCTTTCTTTTTTTTTAAGTACACTTGCCAACTTGATATTGGGTGTCAGCTACATGATTACAGTAAATAACACAACCATCAATGACACAGTAGCACTCAGTATTTTTTCAATTCTTATTTGACAGGATGGCACCTTGTTTGGTTTCTTCACCTAAGTGACAGCTGTTATCTCATGGATACTGCCACATCTTATTTTTTTAAACAAACGTTTGACTGCAGCTTCTGCCAATGCAGACCAATGAGCCCTGAGAGTAATGGGTTGAGAGTAATGAGGGCTTGTGTGTGTGTGAGGACGGGGGGGGGGGAGGGGTTCTAGGCAGACCTGAGTGGACCTGTCCTCGTCCATGCTATATAAACCCCCACTACCTGTCAGGCCACCAAGATACAGCTGCAAGCAACCAACCCCTCACACGGAACCCAGTTTGTCATCTCAGTTGGATCTACAGGAACAGGTGAGCTGGAAGCATGGAGGTCTCGGTCCGTTCCCTGGGGCAAGCCTTTTTATTTCGATTTTTATTTCGATTTATTATCTGGGTTTGGGTTCTGAAAAGTGTGGCATGGGCTTTGAACAGTACAACCACACTAAATTGTGATTTCATGCTGTGTGTGTTTGTGTGTGTGTGTGTGTGTCTGTGCTGTGGTCCTTTGGCAGGTTGTAACAATGAAAGGAATCAGCTACCTTGCGCCTCTTCTCCTGTTTGTCATCATTCAGAACAGCTGGCAAGTTCCTCTACAAGCTGAGGACAACTCCAGGTACAGCAGTTTTACTGTTTTAGATGAAAAATGATTTTTGGATTGACTTCAGATCCCTTTTTAATCATATTGTTATCGCAAGGTCATTTAAAATCGCTAGTTAAACTATGCACATGTACAGTAAGTGTGTGGCTGGTACAAAACAAAGACTAATGTTGTTTTTTCTGCAGCTTACAGACAGCAGATACAATAGCGGATGAGGCGAGGGAGCAGGTGAGGGAGCTGTCTAACATGAAGAGACATTCAGAGGGAACCTTCTCCAATGACTACAGCAACTACATGGAGGAGAGGAGAGCCCAAGACTTCGTCCAGTGGCTAATGAACTCCAAGAGGAGTGGGTGAGTGTGTCAGCATGTGCAACATGTATTAGAATAAAATCTTGCAACATATAACACAATTAGTATCCGACATGCCTTTGCTTGGATAATTCACCATTCAGTACTTCAAAAACTCTCGTTTCCAATCTATTCATGCACATTGCTCTCTCTTTCGGGTTCATGTAAGGGGTTGGCTTTACACAGAACTGTAATTTCACAATTTCTAAACTTATTTTTTTCCTCTGCCTCCTGCTATTACTCTCGCTCTCATCAGCACCACCTCTAAACGCCACGCTGACGGGACCTACACCAGCGACGTGAGCTCCTACCTGCAGGACCAGGCAGCCAAAGACTTCGTCACCTGGCTCAAGTCAGGCAGAGCCAGGAGAGAGTAGGCAATTCCCCTTCCCTTCCACCTACAGTACCAACTACCTACGTCTTATCTGTACCATGAAGAAGAGATAAAATCTGAGAGACACAGAGAGAGAGAGCGCGAGGGGTGAAACTATTATCAACCGCTTGCTTAATCATTCCGGAGCCATGCCATCTCCTTCTTGCTTCTACTCTTCATTTCTCAAGGCCTGTGTTGATATTTCATGTGATCGTGCAAATAAACCCCCTGAAACTTTGCACTGCGTTTACTCATATTTGAACGTATGTGTGTTGTCATGGGTTTCAAAAGATGATTATGAGCAAACAGGATACTTGCAGAAATTATTGTCATGTCTAGACTAGCCTACATAAACACCTATATCAAGGTGTAGTCTCATGCTGTACGATTCCTGAAAATCACTGCTTCATGATCAATGGCATTGCCTAGGCTACTCACACCTCACTATAGCTTGACTGTGATTAGCTGATGTGTGGTTCACATGATATTGTGCATTCAATCCATAATGAGCAATTGCTTTCAGTCAATGACACCCATGTTAATCTTGTGACCAATGTACCATATGCTCATCAGATTTGCAGAGGACACTGTGGAGGGGAAAAGAAGCTTCAGACGACACGTAGACGGAAGCTTCACCAGTGACGTCACCAAAGTTCTAGACAGCATGGCTGCCAAAGAGTATTTACTTTGGGTCATGACCTCAACCCCCCCAGGGGCAAGGTAATGGCTTGTACATAATTTAAGTTACACATTGGGCAACGTAAAACATTCTGTAGCTGCAAACCAACTAAGATTTTGGATCGATAACCTTTTTTGTGCTTGCATAGGCCTATTTGAAGCATAGCCTTCATTTTAACTAATTATACATAATTGTGTCTCATAGCTTCTGTACTTTTATACTGTTTCTGTCTAATGCTCTGCTCTAATATTCGGCAACAATTGTAATTTTTTTAGTAACAAACGACAAGCACATCTCTGAAAGAAGACGACGCTGCCTTATCCAAGATATCTAGTACTGTACACAGGATGAGAAGCCTTCACGAAAACTAAGCCATAGCCTACTGCTTAAGCATGTCGCAACGTTAGGTTTGATGTAATGGTTAAGGATTGTTTACTTTGTTTACTGAACCTGAATATATGACGCATAGAGCACTCTCAGGCAGTCATCAATTTAAGTAAAATATTTTTTCTACAAATCTAAATTATTTTCTATATTTGTATAGTTGAGAAGAAACGAACATGGTGAAACTCAGGTATAATGTGCTAAATGATCAGATAGCAGTAAATTTTGTTTTATCGTAGGCTATTTGTATCAAAATGCCATAATTATGGTCATCTGCTCTGCAAAAAATAAACAATTTCATTGTGGTTGTTGTATCACATAACACTTTCTTTGATACTGGCCGACTAGTTTAAAAAAGAAGAGTTGAATGTTAATTTAGGGTTTTGTACATCACTGGAACAAGTTGTCATGATGTCGCTCCATAGTGTAATTTTCAAATCTAGCTCTAATATGGAACGTTGAGACAAGACGCTAAATAAACCGACCTTTGAAATTCTGGCCGAGTCGCAATGAAATGGATATAAATAATAGCAAAAGGTCCCATAAAATCACTAGTATAGCGTCCCATGTACCTGATCTTGTGGTGTACAGTACCATAAAACAATTGCCATACGCAGAAAACTTCCAGGGTGTACTGCTTTTCGCAGATGTGTCAGGTGAGTTGGCAAAACACAAGCCATCTAGACTACAGTAACTAGACTATCTTAGCCTAGCTGCAATAGCTAGAGCTAGTTAGT
The DNA here is from genome assembly GCF_038355195.1 of Osmerus mordax. Classification (NCBI taxonomy): domain Eukaryota; kingdom Metazoa; phylum Chordata; class Actinopteri; order Osmeriformes; family Osmeridae; genus Osmerus; species Osmerus mordax. The sequence goes on along the minus strand of NC_090071.1, from coordinate 1,117,402 downwards.
TGTTACTAACGTTATATGTACCTACCATAACGTTAGACACCGTTAGCTACACTAGGTGGTTACCATGACATTTCTAAAGTATTAGCTCTATCAATTTCACAATTTGTTTAGGCTTCACTAATCTCACGGAGAAGTTCAGTCAAAGCTGTAAAAAAGGCTATGGAGCTGACGAGCTCACACGGACACTGAACAGCTACATTGGTGATATTGTCAGCCGTAAGTAGTGTTCAGTGGATCATTGGATGGCCATAAATGTTGATGTATTAACTAGCATCTATCTCTCTCACATACACCCACAACCAAGACCTGTTTCCAAATGAAATCAATTGGGTGGCGATGACTAAACTGTGTGGGTGAAACGTTATTCTTTACAACATGTAGTGTTTGTGTTGTAGACATTCTTGATGCAGGTGGAGACATCTTGAATTATGCAGGTAGGCCCACTGTCCCCATTAAGTCATCTTTTCAATTAATATCCACCCATGTTATACATTTTATGGCGTCAATGTGTCCCCATGCATCCATCTAGGAGACGCAATCTTAGCACTCTGGGCGGTTGAGCTCCAGCGGCTCAGTGACGTAATCTCCCTCGCGGTAAAATGCAGCCTCGTCATTCAGGACAAGTGCGGGGTCCGGAAGACCGGAGTAGGCTGCCAGCTACGAGTCAAAATAGGTGTTTATGCAACGTTGCTTTCAAAGTCCTTAATTGTATTTCCCCTATTGAAATGTCCAACGTCCAATATCCAAGCTTTTCAAGTGTAAGACGCCAAACGTAAACAAAAAAACTGGTTGGCCGTGACAAACCTTTTAGCAAGTTTATAGACAATTAAACTGATAACTTTTAGATTGTCTACCTCTCCTTTTACCTATCATTTTAACAGATGATCATTGTAGAGCCTTCACAATATTCCTTATAATCATCTCCTTCTATAGGGATATCAGCTGGAAAACTTTCAAAAGTGATCGTTGGGGATGACGTTAGCCAGTACTTTGTGGTGATTGGTCGAGCAGTCGACGAGGTGCGACTAGCCGAAGGATTAGCGGTCGCCAGCTCGATCATCTTGTCACCCAACGCCTGGGAACTGTGCAACAGGGACGACCTACTTGTTGACAAGATAGAGAACGAACGAGCTGTCAGGGTGAGTCCCTCATGCTTTCTTACAGTTCATTACTTCACGTGGCTCTTTGTACATCAGAACTAAAAGTCTGTAACTTTCACAACACATGAGCATGAATGAATGAACTGCAGGTGAGGTACCTTAAGCGAGACCCAAAATTTCCTGTTGAAGAGTACAAGGCTTCAATGGGCGCCGACCTGCAATATGAAGGCCCAACGGAAGGTACAGTAAAATGTCTGGATATCAGCCTACAATATAGTTACAGAACATTATAATATGGTAATCATGCCATATTAATTTAGCAAATGCTTTTGTCCAAAACTACTTATGGGGAGGGGCTGGACCCTCCTACCCCTCACTTGTCTTCATCATTATGTGCTCTTATACATTTGCAGTTACTAACCAAACATTTTGAACATTTGTGTCAACAGGCTGTGTAAGAAACGCCTGCAGACTATTGCCAAATCCTGAGTTGGAATCATGTCTGAGGAAATATGTCATTGAAACAGTTTTGCAAAAGGTAAGGTCCTCACTCAGAAGTCACAAATCACCTTCTTTACTTGATCATATCAGATGTTTGGATTGTTATCCTGTTTTATTAGAATCTATTGAGCTGAAGTGAAGCAGATCTATAATGAGATTATACATCTAATCTTCTCTACGTAGCAGCGTAACCAACCCATAGATGGATAGATAGGGATGAATCTTTTATCACTTCTTGTTATTGCTTTATTCATCCTTTTCCCTCAGATTGACGCCAACCAGCCTCTGGAGTATCTGTCTGAGATGCGTCCGGCCACCATCGTGTTCGTCAACCTGCAGTTCCAGGGACGGGAGAGCGACACGGAGCTCTGCTCTGCCATTCAGCTTGCCGCCCTGGGCATCGCACGCCAGGTGACCAAGCGTCACGGCAGAGTCAACAAGGTCTTCATGTTCGACAAGGTAAGACATTTTTTATTCACCTGGCAGACGCTTTTCTCCGTAACAACATACAGATTCTGTCTGTAGAAAGTCCAGCGGGAGATCAAGGATCAGAAGCGCGTGTTTCTGACAGTGTATCAGGGGGTCCGAGCCGGGGAACGGTGTGTATGTACCAGGGAGAGTGCAGACTAACCGGATCAGTGATGTCCTCATCTGTGTGTCTGTGGTGTTCTGGGCAGGGCTGCACATATCTGTGTCTGTTCGGTCTCCCTGGAGACAAGCGAGAAGACGAGAGTGCCCAGGCGCTGCAGGCTGCCTACGGGCTTTACCAGCTCTGCCTGCAGAAGCTGGGCTGTCTGAGGTAAGCACCCGCCAGCACAGCCCTGCCAGCACAGCCCTGCCAGCACAGCTCTGCAAGCACAGCCCTGCCAGCACAGCTCTGCAAGCACAGCCCTGCCAGCACAGCCCTGCCAGCACAGCCCTGCCAGCACAGCTCTGCAAGCACAGCTCTGCAAGCACAGCTCTGCAAGCACAGCCCTGCCAGCACAGCTCTGCAAGCACAGCTCTGCCAGCACAGCCCTGCCAGCACAGCTCTGCAAGCACAGCCCTGCCAGCACAGCTCTGCAAGCACAGCTCTGCCAGCACAGCCCTGCCAGCACAGCTCTGCAAGCACAGCCCTGCCAACACAGCTCTGCAAGCACAGCCCTGCCAGCACAATTCTGCAAGCACAGCTCTGCCAGCACAATTCTGCCAGCACAGCTCTGCAAGCACAGCTCTGCCAGCACAGCTCTGCAAGCACAGCCCTGCCAGCACAGCTCTGCAAGCACAGCCCTGCCAGCACAATTCTGCAAGCACAGCTCTGCCAGCACAGCACAGCTCTGCCAGCACAGCTCTGCAAGCACAGCCCTGCCAGCACAGCTCTGCCAGCACAGCTCTGCAAGCACAGCTCTGCCAGCACAGCTCTGCCAGCACAATTCTGCCAGCACAGCTCTGCCAGCACAGCTCTGCCAGCACAGCTCTGCCGATTGGACCCTTCACATGGCATTTCACTTTCAATTTCAAACATATCCACCATCAGATTCAAAAACAGCGCTTGATGTAAATGAGGAGAGTGTAATGTTTACTCATGGACTCACCTGTCGGCTTGTTGCAGACATTGCTGTTTCTCCCCAGCAGTGTTGTTCAGCTGGTATGGTGTTGGTGTTGATGTTGGTGTTGGTGTTACAGGACCGTGTCTGTCGGTGTGACGACCGGCCCGGTGTTCTGTGGTGTTGTGGGTCATCCTGTGAGACACGAGTACACAGGTACAACACTGTGAGACGCAAGTACACAGTAAACTGCTCTTCAGCCTCTGTGTGTGATCACTGTCCCTGCCTCAAGTCCTCCTGTGTGTGATCACTGTCCCTGCCTCAAGTCCTCCTGTGTGTGATCACTGTCCCTGCCTCAAGTCCTCCTGTGTGTGATCACTGTCCCTGCCTCAAGTCCTCCTGTGTGTGATATCTGTCCCTGCCTCAAGTCCTCCTGTGTGTGATATCTGTCCCTGCCTCAAGTCCTCCTGTGTGTGATCTCTGTCCCTGCCTCAAGTCATCTCTGTCTGTGTCTAAGTGATCGGCAGGAAGGTGAACCTGGCGGCCAGACTGATGATGTACTACCCAGGCGTGGTGACATGTGACCAGGAGACCTGCCACTACTCCAAGCTGCCGCAGATGTACTTCAGCAAGCTGCCAGAGAAGCCCATGAAGGGTGTGGAACACCCTGGGCCAGTCTACCAGTTTGTAGCTCGCAGGGACCAGATGTAAGACCAGCAGGGTTCCGCAGACTGTCACCCTCTGGAGTTATGTATTTGTTTACAAAACATGAAGCACGGGTGGGATTTGAACCTGTGATCTCTTCATCTGCCACTGAGCTATAATATAATGCTGTCCCTCTGAGCTATATCCACCCATGCATGTGCAGGTCAGTCCTGACGTGCTTGTTTGTGATCTCCTGTGCAGGAACGTGGGCAAAGCGGCCATATCTATGTTGAGAGGGGAGGGGTATCCTCTCCTAGGTGAGACGAGAAGATCCAAACAGGTCTTCACTGCACCATATCTCAAATTCTCAGACACAAACACCCAAACATCTCCATCTTAGTGGCTGAATGTTGCTCTCCACCTGCCCTGTTCTACCAACTCATCTCTGACATGTTGACCTGCCGTGGCTGTCAGGCCGCAGCCCAGAGATGGAGGTGTACTCCAGCACGGTGAGCAGCTACCTGGAGGCCAGGTCGGCCGGACACATGGACTACACCAACATCGTCATCTTCGAAGGAGCTGCCGGCTACGGCAAGAGCCGTCTGCTGGCTGAGATCGCTTACCGAGCCACCAAGGAGGGGATGAGGTGAGGAGTAGGAGACAGGAAGAGGAGAGGGGGAGGAGGAGACAGGAGGAGACAGAGGGAGGAGGAGACAGGAGGAGACAGAGGGAGGAGGAGACAGGAGGAGACAGAGGGAGGAGGAGACAGGAGGAGACAGAGGGAGGAGGAGACAGGAGGAGACAGAGGGAGGAGGAGACAGGAGGAGACAGAGGGAGGAGGAGACAGGGGGAGACAGAGGGAGGAGGAGACAGGGGGAGACAGAGGGAGGAGGAGACAGGGGGAGACAGAGGGAGGAGGAGACAGGAGGAGACAGAGGGAGGAGGAGACAGGGGGAGACAGAGGGAGGAGGAGACAGGGGGAGACAGGGGGGGAGGAGGAGACAGGGGGAGACAGAGGGAGGAGGAGACAGGAGGAGGCAGGGGGGGAGGAGACAGGGGGGGCATTTATATTGAACTCATCAGACTTTTTCACCCGAATGGACGTACAAACGAGTGCCTCAGTTTAAAACACACTGAGCATTCCACGCCAGCACCTCCCTCTGGTGGTCTTGTCAGGGTGGTGTCGTTGGAGCTGAGCAAGGTGGACCTGAAGGAGTCGTGCTACACGCTGAGGCTCCTGCTGGCCAGGCTGCTGGGGATGCAGGACTGTAAGAGCTACGCCGCCCGCGAGAGGGCCATCCTGGACCACATCACAGAGCCACACATGAGGCACAACCTCTGCCTGCTCAACAGCATCCTGCTGGTCAAGGTGCACACGCCCACACACAGGAGGCCAGCGGGGGGGGGGTGCTCGCTGTTGTGTAGGTCGTTTTTGGAGGGGTTAATGATGAAATGTATTTTGTTTTGCTGTGTGCAGTTTCCGGTTTCTCGAGCCGTGTCGTACATGGACCACAAGGAGAAACACAGGGAGACGGCTAACTACTTCATTAAGCTACTCTGCCAGGTAGCACAATGTGGTGATGTTTATAATCCACAACATTTAGACATTTAGTCATTTTAGTCATTTTAGCAGACGCTCTTATCCAGAGATACAACAAAGATGTTCACAGATCAGCAGCAACGTAATGTGTGTTATGTGTGTGTGTGTGTGTGTATGTGTGTTTATATGTGTGTGTGTGTGTATGTGTGTGTGTCAGTTTGCAGAGCAGCAGCCCTGTGTGTTTGTGTTGGACGAGGCTCACTATGTGGACTGTGCATCCTGGTCTCTGCTGCTGCAGCTGCAGCTGCAGGCTCACGTGCTGCTGTTCATGTCCATGCTGCCCAGCAGCCAGGCCCTGCCCAGCAGCCAGGCCCTGCCCAGCAGCCAGGCCCTGCCCAGCAGCCAGGCCCGGCCCAGCAGCCAGGCCCTGCCCAGCAGCCAGGCCCAGCCCAGCAGCCAGGCCCTGCCCAGCAGCCAGGCCCTGCCCAGCAGCCAGGCCCGGCCCAGCAGCCAGGCCCGGCCCAGCAGCCAGGCCCTGCCCAGCAGCCAGGCCCGGCCCAGCAGCCAGGCCCTGTCCAGCAGCCAGGCCCGGCCCAGCAGCCAGGCCCAGCCCAGCAGCCAGGCCCTGCCCAGCAGCCAGGCCCGGCCCAGCAGCCAGGCCCTGCCCAGCAGCCAGGCCCGGCCCAGCAGCCAGGCCCTGCCCAGCAGCCAGGCCCTGCCCAGCAGCCAGGCCCGGCCCAGCAGCCAGGCCCTGCCCAGCAGCCAGGCCCGGCCCAGCTCCCCGCTGGCCTCCCTGGTCAGCCTCCCCCGCTCACGCTGCCTCAGGCTGGCTCCCCTGCAGCCCTTTGTCATCACGCAAATGGCCTGCCAGATGCTGGGCGTGGACATGATCCCCAGCCAGGTGGAGGTGTACGTACTCACACACACACACAGTACACACACACACAGTGAACGCACACACACCTGCAGTGAACACACACTCTTTATACTCACACTTGCTGGATCAGGCAGTGATGGACAACTTTTAGATGTAATCTAACATGTGGATTGTATAATACAACATGATATAATGTGTGTGCTCCTGTGTGTGTGTGTGTGTGTGTAGCTTCCTGGTAGAGAGAAGTCATGGCGTGCCGTTCTACTGTGAGGAGCTTCTGAGGAGTCTGTACCAGTCCCAGATGATCGGGCTGAGGAGGAGGGAGGACACGCAGGATGACCCCTGCCCCCTCCTGTTCCCCAGCGTGGGCACGCTGCGCTCCCAGACCAGCAGCGTCTGGGGCCACGCCCACACCACACCTGGGGGCCACGCCCACACCACACCTGGAGTGGCTGAAAGCATATCGAGAATTGAGAAGACGTTTGGACATGGTGGGAGTATACTATATTATACATTATTATACACGCCACATGATGTGGAGCATGTTAGTCACAGGCTCTGTTACTGTCTGTGTTTAGTTGAGGTCTTCTTCATGGATATTACGAGAATGTGATTCTTATCAGAGGGGGCCCCCTAGTGGGGTGTGGTGGTTTTGATTAGAATCCTGTATGATGTCTTGGTTTAACAGGACTGTTAAATACACACACACACTCTGTCACGCACTCTCACACACACTAACACACACACACACACGGTCACACTCTCTGACTGTGTCCTGTCCCAGACTCAGCTGTGATGAAGAAGCCCTCCAGAATTCGGAAGATGACGTGTCTGGATAAACCTCAGAAGAAGCCCCAGTATGTCTGTTGTGTGAGGGAGGACGCCAAGTTCCACGAGTTCCCCATCCCTCTGACTCTCAAAGGTACCCCCCCCCCCCCCATCACACACACACACAGCCGTGCCAGGCTAGGGACCAGAGATCTCTCAGTGGGGGATGGGTGTAACTCAGCGGTTAGAGCATTTAACAACAGGTTAAAATTTCCCCCTGAACTCAATATCACTTTGGATAAAAGCATCTTCCAAATGAGAGATGATGATGGTGATGATGATGGTGGTGATGAAGATGTCTGGTCTCCAGGCATCGCCCTGGCCCACCTGGACCACCTCCGGCCCACAGAGCAGATGGTGGTGAAGTGTGCTGCGATCATTGGCCACACCTTCACCACCCACATACTGAAAAGCATCATGCCGGAGGGGTCAGAGGCCACGCTGGGCGCCTCGCTGGCCTTGCTCTTCCAGTCGGGCACCCTGGAGTGCGGCTCCCAGCCCAGGCAGCGCGGGCAGGCAGGCGAGGCCGGGCGCTGGGGGGCGCTGAGCTGCTTCTGTGAGCACAACAACCAGGACGTCAACACAGGTAGAGGGGCAGGTGTCCAGGGAGATTAGACTGTGTTGAGTGTGACACAGGTAGAGGGGCAGGTGTCCAGGGAGATTAGACTGTGTTGAGTGTGACACAGTAGTGATTCCTCACACCCTACTTCCTAACCCCAACCTACCTCCTGCCTAATCTGTCACCCCTAACCCCTCTCCTACTCCCTACCTAACCCCTCACCCTCCTACCTACCTCCCTCCCTCCCTATCCCCCCCCCCCCCCCCCCCCCCCCCCACTGTCTCAGAGGGGGCGAGGATGCCGTTTGGGGGGGGGGTGTGGTGTTGCCAGGTGATGCGTTTCTGCACGGTGCTGGTGAAGGACACAGCGTGTGAGCTGTGGCTGCGGGAGCAGAAGAAGGATCTGCACGCGCGCTGCGCCCACTACCTGCAGCAGCGGCCGCACAGCTGCCCCAGCTGCCGCCATGCTCACTTCATCTACGGACACGGGGCCGCCGTGGGCGTGGCCGGCGCCCAGGACGAGCCCAGCCCGCCGCAGCAGGGCGCGGCCCGGCCCACACGGCTGCTCCACAACCTCCAGGGCCTCGGTGAGTGGAGAACGATCTAGAAGGTTCCTGTGTTCTCCATGGGATGTGGGTGTTTCTTTAGCGGTTCTCACTCTCCCTCCATCTGTCTCTGTGTCGTTCTGTGTCTGTGTCGATCTGTCTCTGTGTCGATCTGTCTCTCTCTCAGATGGTATCCGAGGTAACCAGGTGCAGCCACTGATTCCTGACAGGTAACATGTCTTATGAGTGTGTGTGTCTGTGTGGAGCTACCTTGGAGCAATGTGCTATGTTTGATTTGTGTAATTATGTGTGTGTGTGTGTGTGTGTGTCAGCACAGAGAAGCAGTTCCTGGCCAGGCTGGACTCCATGCTGGATGAGGGCAGCAGCAGGGTGGAGAGGATGAGGCGATGCAGCACAGGGGAGCGGATGAGGGGCTGCAGCTGTGAACAGGTGGTCCAGTGTGTTTTGGAACCCATCATCCGTCACTGGGCCGGCGTGGGCGACGTGTCCAGAACCTTCTACTACCTCCTGGAGACCGCCGCTGCCTCCATATACCTGCACGACAACCTCAGGGTGTGTGTGTAGTCTGTATGTGTTTGTGAGTGTGTAATATGTCTGTGTGTAGTGTGTATGTATGTGTGTGTGTGTGTAGTGTGTGTGTTGCTGGGGGAAACAGCAGGCTGTGTTCCCTGCTCTCCTTTAGGCTCTGTCCTACTGTTCCCTGCTCTCCTCCAGGCTCTGTCCTACCTGAACGAGGCCAAGGCGATCCTGGACAACCTCCGCTGCGGCCTGCCTGCATTTGAGACGGCCGAGCCCTCGGTGAGGGTGAAGATCTGCAGCTTTGAGAAGGCCTGTGTGTTCCGTCTTAGTGGAGAGGTACAGGACCCTGTGTGTTCCGTCTTAGTGGAGAGGTACAGGACCCTGTGTGTTCCGTCTTAGTGGAGAGGTACAGGACCCTGTGTGTTCCGTCTTAGTGGAGAGGTACAGGACCCTGTGTGTTCCGTCTTAGTGGAGAGGTACAGGACCCTGTGTGTTCCGTCTTAGTGGAGAGGTACAGGACCCTGTGTGTTCCGTCTTAGTGGAGAAGTACAGGACCCTGTGTGTTCCGTCTTAGTGGAGAGGTACAGGACCCTGTGTGTTCCGTCTTAGTGTCCCACACTATGTCCCAGCGCCTGCTGTGGTGTCAAGATTACAAGTGTGGCTGTGCTTCTGTGTATGTAGGTGCTGTACAGCACAGGCCAGATCCGCGAAGCGGAGGAGATGTTTGTGCGAGCGCTGAAGCACCTGAACAGAAGACTCCCCAGGAACCGCCTGGCCGCGGTGCTGAAGCTCACCCTGGAGAGGCTGAAGAGCCGCTGCTACGCGTCCACAACCTTCAGGACCCCAGGGTCAGTCCCCCGCCCTGCCCAGACACAGGCGTGGACCCTGGGCAGTTCTATGGGCGTATGTAAGGCCCTCTGTAACATTGCCTGTAAAAAGGGCTGTAGAAATCTATTTGATTTGACTTCTGATGGCTGTTCCCTGTAGACAAGTTAACCAGCTACATGTCATTCAGCCACAGCAGCTTGCATCCACAGCAACATACAAATAGTGCGCATAGAAATTACTATAGCTACATGAACACAAAATAAAGCGAGTGAGTTCATCTTAAACAAACCATGCCACTAGTATTAAGTATTAGTATTATTTTAAAACTAAAAACTATCAATATTTTTCCAGCTTATATAACATTTACATTTACATGTAGTCATTTAGCAGACGCTCTTATCCAGAGCGACTTACAGTAAGTACAGGGACATTCCCCCGAGGCAAGTAGGGTGAAGTGCCTTGCCAAAGGACACAACGTCATTTGGCATGACCGGGAATCGAACTGGCAACCTTCGGATTACTAGCCCGATTCCCTCACCGCTCAGCCACCTGACACACTAGAGATGCCTTCTTTTTTCAGAAACATGGACAGTGGTGCTTCTTGTTGTGTTTTACCAGGAAGAAGAAGCAGGCCCGCCTGCGAGAGCAGATGTCCTGTCTGTCCTACCTGTGGCAGATCTGCTGCATGAGGTCCTCGGCCAATCACACGCTCCACGCCTCGCTCGCCATTGCCATGGAGAGGAACTCTGCCTGCCTCAGTTCCCAGGAGTACAAGGTCAGCTGACCCAGGGAGAGCTGGCCCAAAACAACACTAAACACATCTTCAAGTTCTAGAATTTTTTATTTGTCAGATGCACAGAACAACACAGGGTCAGACTGGGCACTGAAATTCTTTGGACAAGACAACGCAAAGCAACCTGGCATAACATGACATATAAGTACTCAGAACATAGGTTACACCAAGGCTGGGCGATATAAAAAAATATATAATATCTCGATATTGTCAAAATGTTTACGATATTTGATATATCTCGATATCTTTGCATTTTCATTTAAATAAGAAAAAAACATGATTTTCTTTTGCCCCCCAAAGGTGTATTGTTTTTATATTCTCGATATTTTTACATCAACATCAAAATGATTGCGATATATCGCAAATATTCGATATATTGCCCAGTCCTAGTTACACTTATGATAAGCTAACATATAATATACTAAACCTCCTAAATATACATCTGGAGAGACGCATAGAGCTAGGAGTTCATAGAGTTTGACATAAATAGTTCAGTTCTGGAGAGAACTGGAGAGGTGTGATTCAGGGTACCAGGTGTGTGATTAAAACAGTTCCAGTCTAACCAGCAGACCAAATCTCTCCTCTAGTTCCTCTCTCCTCCCTCTTCCTCCTGTGGCATTCCAGGTCCTCTTCTCGACCATCGACTACTTCCTGTTCTGCCGTCTGCGGGGCTGGGAGGGCGAGTGCAGCAGGCTGGAGCGCCTGCTGTGTGGGGCGTGCCTGGAGCTGCCTGGGGGGCCAGAGGGGCTGTTCATCATGAGTCACCTGGTCCACACGCTCTGCATCGTCAAGATGTGCTCCGGAGACCTGGCTGGCTCCATCCAGTACGGTAAGGTGAGGTGCGTGTGTGTTAGTGATGTGTGTGTGCCTGTACGAGTGTGTGTATCTGTGTGTGTTAGTGAAAGGCAGACAGGATGTCTACAGGTGGAGCTCAGGAGCTTGTCGATGTATGTGTGTGTCAGGTTACCGGGCTCAGAGAATCAGCATGCTGACCTGCCACCCAAGAGAGGACAGGGAGGTGACCAGCCAATCAGGAGAGGACAGGGATGTGACCAGCCAATCAGCAGTGGATGTGGGGGTGATCAGCCAGTCAGGAGTGGACATGCGGGTTACAGCCATCCTCCACACCCCCCTGCTGTTCCTACAGAGGTGACCTCAGACACCCGGCACTGCGGGATTAGACACACATCACACTTCAGTATCTAAGAGATTCTCCAGCTTGAAAGTTTAGGGCGATGACACACAGTTGACACTGATGTGTCTGTGTGATGTGTGTGTGTGTGTGCATGTGTGTGTGTGTGTGTGTGTGCATGTGTGTGTGTGTGTGTCCAGGTACAAGGAGTGTGTGCAGCTCATGCAGGTCCTGGAGGAGGTGGGCAGCAGGAGTGGAGTCAGCTCAGCCACAGGATGGTTCTACAGTTCCTGCTTCCACACACTCCTTTACGCAGGCATGCAGAGCTCTGAACACACACTCCTCTATGCAGGCATGCAGAGCTCTGAACACACCAGGACCAACACAAACAGAACAGCACAAGACAGATTAGAATAGAACAGAACAGGAAATAGCAGAATAGATTAGAGCAGCATCCAGCTTCCTCTGGGTCCAGCAGCAGGGAGGTGATCTCTGGGGCCGGCAGCAGGGAGATGATCTCTGGGTCCAGCAGCAGGGAGATGATCTCTGGGGCCGGCAGCAGGGAGATGATCTCTGGGGCCGGCAGCAGGGAGATGATCTCTGGGTCCAGCAGCAGGGAGGTGATCTCTGGGTCCAGCAGCAGGGAGGTGATCTCTGGGTCCAGCAGCAGGGAGATGATCTCTGGGTCCAGCAGCAGGGAGGTGATCTCTGGGTCCAGCAGCAGGGAGGTGATCTCTGGGGCCAGCAGCAGGGAGGTGATCTCTGGGGCCGGCAGCAGGGAGGTGATCTCTGGGGCCGGCAGCAGGGAGGTGATCTCTGGGTCCAGCAGCAGGGAGGTGATCTCTGGGTCCAGCAGCAGGGAGGTGATCTCTGGGGCCGGCAGCAGGGAGGTGATCTCTGGGTCCAGCAGCAGGGAGGTGATCTCTGGGGCCGGCAGCAGGGAGATGATCTCTGGGGCCGGCAGCAGGGAGGTGATCTCTGGGGCCGGCAGCAGGGAGGTGATCTCTGGGTCCAGCAGCAGGGAGGTGATCTCTGGGGCCAGCAGCAGGGAGGTGATCTCTGGGGCCGGCAGCAGGGAGGTGATCTCTGGGGCCGGCAGCAGGGAGGTGATCTCTGGGTCCAGCAGCAGGGAGGTGATCTCTGGGTCCAGCAGCAGGGAGGTGATCTCTGGGGCCAGCAGCAGGGAGGTGATCTCTGGGTCCAGCAGCAGGGAGGTGATCTCTGGGTCCAGCAGCAGGGAGGTGATCTCTGGGGCCAGCGTGGTGTGAACAGGCCGGCTCACGGTGGCGTCTGTGTTTCAGGCTTCTCCTTCAGAAGCTTCGAGAGGTGCTGCCGCTTCGTGGAGGAGTCCCAGTCTGACCCCAACCTGCTGCTGGACCACAGCCTGATGTGTGACCTGTACTCTGCTCTGGCCCTCTGGTGAACCTCACCACAACACCACACCTCACCACAGCGCCAACACTTATCCTGCTGATGCTAACTGGTTGTGTGTGTGTCCCTGTGTGTGTGGTCTGCGTACTCAGGTATACAAGGCTGTGTGATTGGGAGAGGGCGCGTTTCTTTTATACCAGAGTGTGTGCCATCGTCCCCCAGACGCCCGCATCCATCCAGTCCACCAGCGGAGGGGCCATGTTCCTGGAGGCCAGCGTGCTGCTGTTCAGGAAGGCCATGATGGAGAACAACAAACACATCCTCCTGATCTACCACACAACTCAGAAGGTGCCACACACAGACATGGGAAACGGTACTGTACTGGAGGCTGTTCTGGTTACAGTACTTTACTACAACTTTTTACTTTCACTTCTTACACAAATATTCTGTACTTTCTACTTCTTACCTATTCAAGCCAGGCTCGTTACTTAGTTTGAATCTGTATTTTGTATTTTATTTATTTTCATTGCGTACCTTTTTTCATTTACTGGCTATCATGCACAACAACGTAAGCTCCCAAGCTTTAAGCTTTCACAAAAAAGTTGGAACAAATATTTTCCCAAAAAGTTGATTAAAAAGTTTGGAAACGTTGAAAAAAGTATTGTGGGGGAAAAAGGTTTCAAAAGGTTGAAAAACTCTCTCTGTCCCTCACAGCACTTCTCTGAGTTCCACTTGAAGTTCTCCAGCGTCCAGATGTTCACTCCCAGGGTGTTGCACCTGAAGGCCTACCTGTACCTGCTGGCCGGTCACGAGGCCCTGGCCCAGCTGCTGCTCTCCAGGGGCCTCCAGCTCAGCCAAGAGCAGGGGAACAGGCTGGAGCAGGCCTGGATCACACACAGCCAGGTGGGAAGAGGGGATGCCTGAGGGTCACGGAGACCACGAGATGCAGGCGTGAGAACCTAGTCCTTTACATCTTCATCTTCTCCCTCTTCCTCTTCCTCCTCCTCCTCCCTTTTCTCCCTTCCTTCCTCTTCTGTCCCCTCTTCTCTCCCCCTTTTCTCTCCTCCTCTCTCTCCAGGCTGAGTGGTTTGGCACGTCCCCTACGAGCCCCAGTACTTGGCGTTCCTCTGCCCTGAGCATGCCCTCCTGGGAGGAGGCCCAGACCATGACCCTGGAGCAGCTCTCATCCTCACACTACTCCTTCCAGGGCCTCCCCTCCAGGACCAGGCCCGTCCCACGCCTTCCGCCCCGCCCCGAGGACGCCATCCTGCTCAAGGCCTCGCAAGCAGGCCCCGAGGCCTTGGAGCTCAGCACGTCACAGACTAAACTATAAAAATAATCATTTGAACCCGATTTCAGATCAGTGTCGCAGTCGCTTTATTTGAATGGCTCACACAACCTTTTCTCTAACGCGTCCTGTCGTGTAGCAAATCACATTTGGAACCACATGAGTTGATATTTTACACAGATAATTCAAACTCTTGAGTGCAAGTCTTCAGCTATCAATACTACATTTTAAGGCAGAATTCCACACTGAAGTGGCCAAAATTTGATATTGATATATTTTTGACCCTTTCATGTATTTTTTTCTACCTAACAAAAAATCCATCAATACAACACCACAATGGGAAAGACTTCTAGAACCAAACTTTTTTTTTTTTTTCTCGTAACATCAATTCAAAGTTAGTAATATACTAGTTAACATTTTACATGAATAAAATATACTATGTATTGTACATCAAGAATCTTTACTATTTATTACGTTACCCTTTTCTCATCAAAGGTTTATTGCATCTCTCAGAGAAACCCCCGTCCAGGAACAAGACAAGGCTGGTTGGGCTTGTTGCTAACCAGGTAAACCAGCCTGACCTTTGACCTTGCTCCACCTCAGGGTGAACTAGTGTGAGCTGGCAGGATCAGGGTGGTTTAGCAGGCTACCTTTGTGCAGGTGTTTGACAGTAACAGTTTGTTTAAACAGACATGGAGTTGCTTTGGAGGGAGTGTTCACATGTGCAACGCAATGAAGCGTCATGACGATGACACGTGATGAGGACCAAATGCAGATGAAAATATACACAACTATTTTCTACAGTTTCTGTAAAGAATCGTTTGCAAAATCAATCTGGAGAAGCTAAGACAACATTGTTTTTTTTGTTTTTTTCCCCAAACATGATGACTTAGCTAGTTAAATGTACAGTACCTTAGTAACTTCAGGGCTATGGTTCAGTTACAGCCACTAACCCCAACAAGTGCCTTTAAAACACTGTCCTGAACTCACTGGTTAATACAGTGCTATGAACATACAGTGTCAACCGTAAAATAGCAATGATAAAATATTTCATGAAATACTGCTTCAAAACATTTAGATATACTGTGTATATGTAGATTTATATATTAAAAAAAGTTTCACCTTCAAAATGTTTTTCAGGATTTTCTTCAATTATACCCCACAGGTTATCATGTTTTCAAAGCAGGTTAGTAGTGGCAAATATCTAGCTAGAAGTTTTTAAAGAATCTTTTGTGTCAAGTGCATCTATTCAATAGTGATATCCCGTTAACACCAAACATAAATTCCATTAATTGGAGGTTTTGTTCTGATAGGTTATCATAAGGATCATAAACAGTTATATTGTTGGAAAAATAGAAAAAACATACAAAATACAAATAATTCCATCAAAAAGTAAATACGTTTTTAAAAACCGGCATTGAAAATTGTTGCTGAATTGGCCCATTAACACAACCCCACAAAGTGTCAGTAAATCTCTCACTTAGTCATACTCTTGGCTTCACCATACATTGTAAAACACATAGAAAAAAAACACTGAATGTTTCTTGGTTTCCGCTAAAAGGTTATCCATTTTCTAACAGACCTGTTCACACACAAGTTGCACACACAGACGATCAGGACAAGGACGCACAGGACAGGACAGTGGTGGTCTGGTGGCACTCCGGAGCTCTGCTCTTCGTCTGCCAGAGCGGCAGCTGAGGGGAAGCATCACAAACTTGTCTCCCGGTCCAAACCCTTCTCTCCCTTGCTCCTCCGCTTGAATCTCTTCTCACCGCCAGGGGAGAAACTGTGGAAGACAAGGGGACATGGGCGGAGTCAGACAGATGAGGGGCGGAGTCCCACAGACTGTAGGGGCGGAGTCACACAGACTGAGGGGGTGGAGTCACACAGACTGTAGGGGCGGAGTTACAGACTGTAGGGGCGGAGTCACACAGACTGAGGGGCGGAGTTACAGACTGTAAGGGCTGTAGGTGTGATCAGGGGGGTGGGTGTGTTTTATCCAGGCATGCATATAATGACACCATTCCTAAATAAGTACACAACACAATGCCTATTAGAACAGGCTGGACTGAGAAGTAGACAGGGCAGAGTGGTGCAGTACAGCCCTCAAACTGTGGGGGGCATCACTGCCATGCGCTTCCTGTTTATGGAAAAACAAGTACACCATGCATTACAGTCGTTGTGCGTGTGTACATTCACAGTTTCAAGCAGGTGAGCAGGCATTATTCCCCCAGTAAAACAAACAGCACAGCAGGAAACCAAGGTGACAAGATCAGACACAGTTTCTTTGTGTTCCACAACATGCAACGACAAGCCCTCCTCTCGTCAGCCGGACAAAGCTCGTCATGCCTTCACAGAACCACTTACCTCTGGCAGGCGGCTCTGGGAGGCTAGGTAGGGGAGCTTATGAATGGGACAGGATGACAAAGGCAGTGAAGGGGTTAATTTTTATGAGGGAACAGGTTAACATTTAGCAAGTCATCCTGCTTGTTTTTTTTACTAATATTTTGTAGGTCGTTCTGTCGCACTGTTTGGTGTTGTGGCGTGTGGGCCCTGGTGACTGGGAGGATGAGATGGCGGCTGGAGCGTTTTACCTCTTGGCGCTGGGATCTTTCTTTTTTTCTGCGTTCTCTGGGTTGACACTCTTCCACACGTTTCCGAACGAGCCCTTGGACATCTCGTCTGAGATGTTTACTGTTGCTGGGTCACTAAGGTCCGTCCTGTAAAACACCAGGGAACACTCTAGCTTCTTCAGGTCCAGCAGACACATCTAAAACACAGTCGGTTCCCTGCCTCTGAACACAGAAACACTGTTAGAACTATCATGCTTTTGAGTTGTTCTTGATATCTTTAGGGAGCATTGCTGCCTTTAGGGCCTGAGCTGGATTGGAACCCGGCCGCTACGATGGGGCTTTAACTACATGGTACACAGCTACATGATACAGCTACATGATACAGCTACATGATACAGCTACATGATACAGCTACATGGTACACAGCTACAGGGTACACAGCTACATGGTACACAGCTACAGGGTACACAGCTACAGGGTACACAGCTACAGGGTACAAAGCTACATGGTACACACATTACAGCACCACAGGACTGTGCACATCCTTGATCTAATGCTGTACTTTCTACATGCTATTTGTATGTCGCTTTGGCTAAAAGCAACTGCTGAACTCAAATATAATGTAAGATCTGTGATGTCATGAATATCCGCTAGTGAGCCCAGCGGTGTGACAAGCCAGACGTACTTGTAGTGTCCCTCCATCGGCACCTGGATGATCCCCTCCTCCTCCGCTACGATGCTGTGTTCCTCCTGGGGGGGGGGGGGGGGCACAACATCAAAACAACCCTCCAAGAGACCAGAGGTTCACCTCAGTTAGCAGTATGACGTCACAGACAGAAGTTCGACCTATTTCACGTTGCACCGGAGCGAAAGTGTCCTTAAGACAGCTACCTGCTGAATGCCTAACAAGCGTTTTTACTCAGATAAAGCAGAAAGTCTCCAGCAGTGAATCCGGAGCAGTAACAGTTTCTACGGCACCTCCTCCTCCGCATCCTCCAGTTTCTTCTTCTTCCACTCAGGAATCAGGTCATCCAGCCAGCTCAGCTCCCGCTTGGTGTAGAAGAAGTCCAGGAGCTTCCGGATGAACACCAGGGCTAAGACCTGGAGCAGGAGAACATGGCAGACGCAGGATTTTGAAAGCAGAAAAGCTTTAGAAAAAACATCTGGAACAATCCCAGAGACTCAACAAATACAGCTACAAACACACACACACACATCTCCACACAAGGACACACACACACCTCCACACAAGGACACACACACACACCTCCACACAAGGACACACACACCTCCACACAAGGACACAGTCACTCTGGATAAGAGCATCTGCTAAATGTAAGGACACACACATCTCCACACAAGGACACACACATCTCCACACAAGGACACACACATCTCCACACACGCACCATCATGGGGAAGACGATGGCAGCCTTGGAGGTCTTGATGATCCAGAGCAGAGCCAGGCAGGTGAGCTGCACCACGGTGAACAGGTGCACCTTCCTCAGGGGCACGTGCCGCAGGTAGATAAAGTCCGGCTGGTGTTTGGCCGGCATGCCGAACAACTTCAGACGGTCGAAGAACTGGACCACAGAGACGTCGGCATGGTAGAGATGAAATAACGACACGAGAGAAAGTAAAACCTTATAAACTTTCTGATAAACAACGTCAACTTTGTCACTGTCGGTTACGTAGTCCCACACAGTCTGGGAACTCTGGCAGAACACACAGGGTTAACTCAGCCAGGCAGGAACTAGAGACTGGGCTCTCTAACACACAGGGTTAACTCAGTCAGGCAGGAACTAGAGACTGGGCTGGCCTGCTACAGTATCGAGGTACCACTGAGTGCCTCTCTGAGGACATTCAAGTATTTTGAGACAACTCTACTGTACCATCTCCTTGAAGAGTGTCTGTTAATGACTAAATGTATCTGCAGCAGCATGCAGTACCGGTCCCCTACCACTGGGGGGAACCACTCACCTGAATTCCCCTCAGAGAAGAAGCTCCCATGTACAAGAAGACCCCATACAGCACTGGCATCGGGATGAACTGTGAATACAAACACAGATACCCAGTCAACAGACTAGCAGACACACTGGTCTAAAAAAGATTTTTATGGAAGAGTTGTTAATGATGCTGTACACTATACCCAGAGGTTTATTAACAGTGTGTGTGAGCGTGTGTGTGTGTGTGTGTGTCTGTACACACGCATGACGGAGCTCTCTCCCTCACATCTAACGAGTCACACCTCCGTCCCCCTCGACTCCCTCCCTCCCTCCCTCCGACCTTTCACCTCTGACCTCACCTTGAGCACGGATGTCATGAACACGGAGCAGCCCATGAGCAGGAAGATCATGAGGCCGGTGAAGCGCTGCTCTCTGATCCCCAGGAAGCGGGGCTGCTCGCCAGGGGCGGAGCACTCCGACTCCAACTTCAGGCTGTTGACGTGGGAGATGGAGAGGACGGTGGCCGCCACGAACCAGGGCAGGCCCATGAGGGAGCACACCCCCAGCATCACCCCCACCACGAAAAGGTCCAGGTGGTAGCCACAGCCCTTCTGCACCACGGAGAGAGGAGAGGAGTTAAAACACGCTCTGGAGGAAGTGTTCATGGTATTTGTTTAACGGAGGGGTTTGATTGGGCACCTCCTGGTTCAGGGATGCTGAATAAGGTGTTTGTTTAGCTGACGCTTTTATCCAAAGTAATCTTTAGGGGGCGACTGAACTTGCGATGGTGCGGTAGGGTATGATCTGCGTCAAATACTACTGAGGTACATCAACAACACCGTCTAGAAACATCCTAAACGAGATTCCTGACTGGACAAAGAACATTCCCGCCATTTTGAGGACGGTACCTTGAGCTTGTGCTCCTTCCTGTTGATGATGACGGCAGTGATCTGCTGGTCCATGAAGATGAGGATGGTGCAGAGCAGAGCGGGGATGACCGTCACGATGGTGGTCCACCAGGGGTTCGGCCCCACCGGGTTGATCCACCACCCGCGGTCGTCCCTGGTGGGCTGGAGACGACCACACAACAAAAGACATTTTATGTAACATAAAATTGCTCATTTTATTTGTGTACAAAAGTCATAAGAGTTATATACGTGCGTGTGTGTGTGCTGTGTGCGTGTGTACTTACTTTAAACTTGCTGGGGACCTGCAGTTTTGGGGAGGGGATTCCCAGGCCGTAGTCCACCAGGACCATGGTGAGGATGGTGATGAAAACAGCAAAGTCACTGATGATCGCCCTCACCTGGAGAGGAGGACCAACAGCAACTCAGTTTCATTTGACTCATTTAGCAAACGCTTTAATCCAGAGTGAGGTATGAGTTTTATGACGGAATTGTTCATAGCCATCTATATATATATATATCACATTCATTATATAACCATGATGGCTTAGAGGTTGTCACTAGGAAAGGGTAGAAGGTTGGCCGGGTCAGGCTGAATGGGGTTGTGTATGCAGTACTGCTGTTTCACCACCAGGTAGTGTCAGTCGTTCATGGATGGGAGTCGACTCTTTCCACACGAACCAAACTGTTCTCAAAATGACACCTGGGATTCATTACTGTACTCTCGATGACCACAAACCACAGAAACTAAAGAACTATGAAGCCTGTGAATAAAACGGGGAAGCTGTTTCCTGTGTGGCCTTCGAATGACTGACAGGCTAGACTAAGAGGCTAGGATACTAAGATGCTAGGATACTAAGAGGCTAGGAGGCTAGGGAGGCTAAGATGCTAAGTGAATAGGATCCAAGGTGGCTAGGAATCTAGAAGGCTAGTAGGGTAGGACGCTAAGATGCTAGGACACTAGGTGGCAGGGAAGGTGGCAAGGAAGCAGGAGGCAAATGGCAGGAAGCGAGGAGGGCAGGAGGTGTCGTGCCTTGGTGGGGAAGTATCGGCTGGTCTTGAACTCCTTGAGGAAGGAGGACATGGCCACGGTGGAGAAGAACAGGATCACGGACCAGAAGAGCACGTCTGGGATGTAGGGGCCGTGAGGGCCGCAGGCGCTGCCCTCGAAATGACCCTGGAACACCTCGCACTCCTGCACAGACAGGGGAGACAAGCTGGAGAACCGTGGTGATCCGAGCCAAGAGAGAGCAGCTGCCCTCTGTCTCTCCTGGCTACAACTACACACACACACAACCTTACACAACCACACAGAAACACACACACAACCACACAAAGAACCACACACAGTGCTAGCTCAGTACCGAGACTTCCAGGGACGTCCAGTTGACGTTGGAGGCAGTAATGTTCCTCTCCTCCCAGTACCTCAGCGTCTCGTTGGTGGGGTGTGTGGGCTCCACACACACACACCTGAGAGAACACACACATACACACACGTTAACAAAGTTATCCTTATCCACCTTCATGGCTCCAGACCAAACATGTCTTTCCTACTATGTAGTTAATATATAGGATTTATCAAATGTTTATAAAAAAACGAATAAAACAACTAAACGGACTATCCCTTATCTCAACCTGCGGTAGATTATGCAGCATACTAATGCAGTCCTTCCCTGGGATTATTCTACATAAAGCAATAATCTTGTAGAATTACTGAAAAAGATGAAGAACCCATAATGCCTGTAGCTTAACGCTGGTCTTGTTTTGTTACACGTGCACACTACAAACACATACACACAAAACCACACGCACACACAACCACACGTAACTACCCATAAACAGCGTCTGTTGCCATGAAGCGAGGACATGTGTGTGTGTGTGTGTGTGTGTGTGTGTGAGACTCACGAGTACTGGGTGAGCTTCTGCAGGTTGTTGTTCATGTTGATGGGGTAGTGCTCTCCCAGGTGGATCAGCTTCTCCAGCGCCTCGTAGATGAAGATGAGGCAGATGAGCGAGGCGAAGGCCTCCTCCGTGAAGCGCGTGATGTAGCACACCAGCGAGCTGGCGTCCGTGGCGACCAGGACCAGGCACAGGAATGCCGTCCACAGACCGATACAGGCGCGCAGGGACAGATAGGACAAACCGTAGTCCCTGGGAGGACACACACACAGACACACACACACACAGGCAGACACACACACACAGGCAGACACACACACACAAACATGTTCATATGAGCACAGTCACATGTTCACACCTAAGCCTGGCCACGTGAAGCGCTAACATCGCTGATCTCTATACAAGTGTAGCATCTGTGTACAGGTGTAGCATCTGTGTACTGTAACAGGTGCAGTCTCTGAGTACTGTCTCGGGGACCTACTTGCAGAACTTGAAGAGGATCTTCTCAAACACCAGGACGGGTCCAGTGCTGCCCAGGATGGTGAGAGGCTGGCCGGCGAACAGGGAGTAGGCAATGCCTGTCATGGAGGCTCCGAACAGGGACTCGATGGCACTCTGGAGGAGCAGATCACAAACAGATCAAACTGGATCATACTGGACCATACTGGATCAAACTGGACCATACTGCATCATACTGGACCATGCTATATTTATGACCAAGCCTAGTCTAATACTGATGGAATCTCTGTACAATGGATTTCTCAGTTCTGTGTGTGTGTGGGGGGGGGGGGGGGCTGCCGTGACTGCTCTACAGGAAGGTGCACTTGTCTCGACTTACTACGCGTCCCTCCGTGGCCTCCCCCAGGAGCCCCCCGAAGGTGATGACGGGGGACATGCAGGCGCAGTAGAGGAACAGGAAGGAGGCCAGACACTGTAGGCTGACTGCATCTTTGTAGTCAGACAGGTAGTGGGGGGCCTTGCGCTTGATGTCCATGAAGAAGCCTCCAAAAAACCTGGAGATAAAAAACACACGAGGACACGTGAGGTGGTGTGACTGCACGCTTCAACACTCAGGAAGTGACACGCACAGACAGGATATGACAGACACGGATGGTTAGATGGTGTGTATGCACACATCGCTGATTTATCATTGAGCTCACATGAATACTGCATGAGGGAGGGAGGGAGGGAGGGAGGGAGGGAGGGAGGGAGGGAGGGAGGGAGGGAGGGAGGGAGGGAGGGAGGGAGGGAGGGAGGGAGGGAGGGAGGGAGGGAGGGAGGGAGGGAGGGAGGGAGGGAGGGAGGGAGGGAGGGAGGAGGGATGAGGGAGGGGAGCGAGAAAACTGTGGAGGGGGAAGGGGGAGAAAGGGATGAAAAAAGCAGAGGGAGGAGGAAGAGAAACGGGGAGGGTATGGAGGGGGGTTAAATAAACATGGGATGGATGGATGGATGGAGGGGAGATAGATGGAGGTATGGGAGGAGGGGGGATGAAGGGGGAGGGAGGGGAGATTTATGGATCATCCGACAGCCTCCAGTCCCCCCCCGCCCCTGGTAGCGGGCGGCATGGCTGCCTCGCTGGAGGTGGTTTCCGGGGCAACGGTGGGGGCGTGCCCGTCAGTGGTATTTCAGCATCTCTGGGGAGGCTCGTAGCAGAGCTGGGCTCAGAGCCAAACACTGCCAGGACCAGACTCTGGGACCTCACCTCACTCTGTACCTCTTATCAGTGTCTAGGTCTGCACTGCACTGCGTCTGGGAATAGCATTGCCCAAGAGTTTAATTAAGGTGTGTACTGTACCTAATGCTTCTGTACATGATGTTCACATAGCTCCAGTCCCTGTGAATGACTGGGGGTGGGTTAGCCCCTCTTTCAGCACTGAGTTAGACTAAGCATGTGCGAAGCAGGTGAGGTTGTGAGTAAACGCTACTGTTGATCAATAATGAATGTCGGGAGGATCTCTTTAAAGGGCCACAGGGGTATTCACTGTGTGGGTGCGTGGATAACCGCCTGCTTAACCTGGTCTTGGGAGCGCTGAATAAGAGATGGTCCTCATGTAGGACAGTCTGCTTCACTGACTCTGAACACACTCAGGGAAGTGTGCTTCAGGGAGGGGATGGATATCTAGCGGAGTGGGGGGGTGGGAAGGGGAGGGGGGAGAGGAGCCCACGGCCGGGTCTGCTGAGGAAAGGAGGGATTGATTTACTGACGGGACAGAAGTGGGGCCAGAAACAGGACAAAGAGGAAGGGACAAGCAGAGAGAGAGAGAGACACACACACACACACACAGAGACACACACACACACACAGAGACACACACAGAGACACACACACACAGAGACACAGAGACACACACACAGACACACAGAGACACACACACACACAGAGAGACACACACAGAGACACACACAGAGACACACACACACAGAGACACAGAGACACACACACACACACACAGAGACACACACACAGAGAGACACAGAGACACACACACAGAGACACACACACACACAGAGACACACACACACACAGAGACCCAGACCTCCCAGTGCGCTGCAGCTCCGGTCCTCCGTGGCCCTCAGACTCCTCTGCTTCTCCCAGGTCCGTCACCCCATTGGGCATGGGAGGGACCTTCCTCTTCTCCTGATAGGGTAAGAATCAATCATAGAGTCAATCCAGCATACCACAGGTCAGTCCTGCCTCTTCCTGTGCTCTGGAGGCTCCTCAGGGACTTCCTGTGTCCTGTGGACTGGGAACAGGGACCCGGGTCACACAGGGTGGTTACTGTACGCTGTAAAGACCAACGTTGTTTCTGCCAAGACTAACATGAACCACTTATTTGATGGATGGATGTTCCTCCCGTCCCAGAATAGCTGGTATTAGTGAGGGCATAAACAGATGTAAAAAAGGATTGAGAGCAGATCTCTGGAGAGTGTTCTGCGAGTCCAGCGGATCTGGGATCGGGTTCGAGCGCAGACGCTCGACCACGGGCCTGAATTAAACGCTGGAACATCTGCAGAGCTGGAGGATTAGAACCAGGATCAGGAGAACCAGTTTTGCCTATAGAACAGGTATAGTGGAGTTCTTTGGTCCTACTCCTCTTTACAGTTTCCTATCTAAACTTTTATTAAACAATCGAAAATTATAATAAATAATCTAAACTAAAATACATCATCTAACCTATAATAGCCTAACATATAATGATCCAACCTATAAAAATCTAACTCTGTGGTTTCTAAACCCTGGTCCAGTGTGAGCTCTCCCAGGGGGAGGGGGCGAGGGGGTGGGAGCGAGGGCGAGGGTCTGACCTGCGAGGGCACGTTCTTGGGCGGCTCTATCCTGATGGACGGGTCCCACTCTCCTGGAGGCAGCACCGTCACCTGATCCAGAAACTCATCGATACCCGCCACCAGGTCCTTCCTGTCCTTGGCTTTGTATGCCACGTCATGGAAGACCTGTGAGGGTAGAATGAAGAGTCACTTCAATCTGTTCTTGATTGCCCTTGTCTGCCTTTCTGGCCCTAATAAGATGAGCTTCGGTGTGCCCCCAGCCCCGCCCACCTCGTCAGTCATCAGCGTGGCGATGGAGCGGCCGATCTCGTGGTACTGGGGTCCCTTACCCAGAGGCCCCAGCAGGATGAAGAGGAACCTGAGGGATCACACAGACGGAGAACACACAGGAGTTATAACATGTTTATAACACACAGGAGTTATAACATGTTTATAACACACAGGAGTTATAACATGTTTATAACACACAGGAGTTATAACATGTTTATAACACATGAGGATTGCTCAGGATGCTAACAGGTACCTGGTGGTGATGCTAACAGGTACCTGGTGGTGATGCTAACAGGTACCTGGTGGTGATGCTAACAGGTACCTGGTGGTGATGGGCACCTCAGCCAGGCCGTTGAGCAGCACGGCTGGCGCCAGGCGTATGAACGCCACCACAGGACGCTCCAGGAACTCTAGCTCCCCCACCAGGACGTTGGAGGCCTCTGCACCCGCCGGGATCTTCTTCATGAAGTGGAGGTCTATCTACAGCAGACGGACAGCACTGTTAGCATACGCGCTAAGCTACCGCAGCAAGTGGGTTATATTACTGTTAGCATACGCGCTAAGCTACCGCAGCATGTGGGTTACATTATTGCTTACTCTTCTTGGTTTGAAATTAACACCAGGACATCTATAATATTACTATTTATCAATACAGTAACCTCCAAAAAAAAGTTACATCTCATCTTGATGAAATATTGTCAACAAATCTGGCATCTAAATCTTTCTTTCCTATAGCCTGTGTGTTGCTAGCTACTCAGCGCTAGATGGTCTTACCTTGCTGAAGTCTACGGCGCTGTTCTCCCTGCTCACGTCTCCCTTGACCTCCATGCTGGCCGGCTGGGACTGGGGAGAGACCGTCTGGCCTAGGAGACCACCGGAGAGGAGAGACCAGACACAGTTACACATACATGGTCTGTGTTTAGACAGGCCGCTAGAGAAGCAGGACGACAGTAACAAGGTACAGTAGGTACCAGCTAATAGCTGTAGCTCCCTCAAACAGCTAGTGTGAGATCCTGCTACACGGGATGCAGATCTGGGTCAATGACTGTGTGTAAATAAATTCAAATGCTAAGGTTCAATATTTATCATGTATTTATTTAAAATATACTTGCATCCAAAGCAGTGTAAAGGGTCGGTAATTGAACCTGCGACCCATTTCCTTATTTACCAAACCAGTAAACTGGTGTCATTAGCACCATATTTCTCACAATGAATCAGTGCGAATGTCCCAGGTCTGAATCTATGCGAGAGCTATGATCAGACTAAAAACACCCTGTGAGTCTAGTCAAACAGATGGGAGTTAAAGTCATTTTAGTAAAGAAGCCACCACAACGCTGGTACACATCCAGATGGAGGTTATGAATGGATGTGAGTGGTTGTGACTCATCTCTGGGTTGAATAACAGTGGAAGGGGCGGCAGTATGATCCTGTGACGTGAAGTACTGTGTCTACGTTCAGAAGCCCATCCATTCACTCTCAGTGCCAGAGACGCTAGCATCTACACATGAGAACTTGAGTGGGCGACATGAGTGTTAAGAGTCAGAGAAGGCGTTGTGTCTAGTTGCCTGTGTACACGTCCTGGTCTGTGTCCAGCAAGGGGACAGGGGAGTAGCCCTGGGCCAGAGCCTGGAGGAAACTGAGGCGGTCGGCCTGGGCTCTGCTGGGGAGGCGCCCGGGGGGGAGGGAGGGGGGAGGGAGGGGGCAGGGAGGGGTGGAGACGCACGCCTGGAGACACACACAGCGGGGCCAGAGCCAGCGAGACGAGGGCCTGCTGGGGGGAGGGCCCCTGGGCTCCAAGGCCCACAGGAAGGAGGGCTCTGGAGGTGTTCACATGCCAGATACACAGATAGAGGTACACACACACACACAAAACACCATGACACACATCACAAATGCAGTGACAGACTTGCACACTTGTATACAAAACACCAACTAAAGGAGATTTCACACACTGAAGAACAGCAGCTGATCAGATGATGTAACAGGCCTCACCGTTCTTGTCCATGGAGTGCGGTTCCGACTGCTTCTTGCCGATGTCGGCGAAGGATCGTACGATGGGGATGCGATTGGCCAGCTTCTTGTGGTTCTGGTGGTGGTGCTGCTTCAGCAGGGCCTCTCGTATCCTGCGCCTGGCGTCCTCGCCCAGGGGCCCCGACACCTCGTGCTGGTCCAGGACCATGTCTGAGGAACACACACACACGTACACACACGTACGTACACACACACACACACACGTACACACACACACACTTTATAACCCAGTCAAACCAAAATCCAACACATCGTCAAGCCCAACCCAACCCTAACCCTGACCAGGCCTAACCCAGACACCCAGGCCTAACCAAGACACCCAGGCCTAACCAAGACACCCAGGCCTAACCCAGACACCCAGGCCTAACCCAGACACCCAGGCCTAACCCAGACACCCAGGCCGGTGTTGTGGTGGGCATCCAGGGCTGCAGTACCTGCGATCTCCTCCAGGGATCCGGCCCTCATGTCCAGCAGCACGGTGCCATTCAGGATGCAGCTGCGCAGCTCAAACAGGCTGTGGAGGGACAGCGTGGCCACGTAGGGCTTGCTCCAGCGCTCGCCCCCGTCCTCCACGTCCTCCTCAAACTTCAGCCACCTGGAGACCACACACACACCACACAAACACCACACACACACACCACACACACACCACGCACGCACAAGTGTGATTCCTCTTTCACAGTCCCAGAAAACAGTTCCAAAACCAGAGGTCAAAATGTCAAAATCCTTTTTTTTTTTTTTTTTTTTTTTTAAGTCCAAGTAAGAAGCTCAGTAGAAAGACGGTCATTGACGGTCAAACAACTTGCAGTGACAGAACCTTACGTACGCCTCAGTAGCTCTGATTGGCTAAGGGGCCCGTCACATGACCGTTTACCTGGCGGTCTCCTTCCACTCTGCATCCTCTCCCTCGCGGAGACAGATCTCATCCAGCTCTGTGAACAGGGCGTGGGGGATGTGCTCCTCGTCACCATCCTCCGTCCCCAGCAGGAACTGCACCCTCTGGGCAGGGGTGTCCACTGATGAGGAGGGGTGATAGTGGGGGGAGAGAGGGAGGTGATGTCATGTGATGCAAAAGGATGAAAAGAAATGAGGGAGGAGAAACAGAAGGAAAATAAATAAATCATTACTCTGATACACCCCATCTCACCCTGACACACCCCATCACAACAACCCTTAACATGTCCATGAACTACCACACACACACAACTCACAAAAGAACTCAAGACAACATCAACCAGCGCAGACACAGAGTACAGGCCACACCCCCTAGGACAGGCCACACACCCTAGGACAGGCCACACCCCCTAGAAAAGGCCACACCCCCTAGGACAGGCCACACCCCCTAGAACAGGCCACACCCCCTAGTCTTACTGTGGGAGGGCGACTCTCTCCCATCATCCACCTCGGAGTCTCTCTCCCTGGACCTCTTCCTGTGCCGGTGACCATGGTGACGGTGGCGTCGGTGAGACCGGCGGCCCAGTGGGACATGGACTCCTATGTAGAGAGTCCGGTGACCTGGACACAAACACAGACACTCGGTCAATGTTGTGGAACTACAATACCCACAATCCTCCTGGTTGAGGAAATCAGATCATCCGGGAGGAAGTGCTGTTGTTGATCACTGTTTGGATGGTCGTGATTACTATCCCTTGCTGAAACAGGAGGACGTTCAATCTATCGACCTCTGTCCCTCCCTCCGTGCCTCATCCTTCTAATTTTCCTTCTCTTCCTTTCACCATTTCCTCTGTGTGTGTGTGTGAGCGTGTGTGTGTGAGTGTGTGTGTGTGTGTGTGTCAGCATGTATGTGTGTATCCCAGGGTCAGGGACAGTGAGGGTAAGGCTGGCTGACTCCCTGGTTGGGGCAGGGACAGTGAGGGTAAGGCTGGCTGACTCCCTGGTTGGGGCAGGGACAGTGAGGGTAAGGCTGGCTGACTCCCTGGTTGGGGCAGGGACAGTGAGGGTAAGGCTGGCTGACTCCCTGGTTGGGGCAGGGACAGTGAGGGTAAGGCTGGCTGACTCCCTGGTTGGGGCAGGGACAGTGAGGGTAAGGCTGGCTGACTCCCTGGTTGGGGCAGGGACAGTGAGGGTAAGGCTGGCTGACTCCCTGGTTGGGGCAGGGACAGTGAGGGTAAGGCTGGCTGACTCCCTGGTTGGGGCAGGGACAGTGAGGGTAAGGCTGGCTGACTCCCTGGTTGGGGCAGGGACAGTGAGGGTAAGGCTGGCTGACTCCCTGGTTGGGGCAGGGACAGTGAGGGTAAGGCTGGCTGACTCCCTGGTTGGGGCAGGGACAGTGAGGGTAAGGCTGGCTGACTCCCTGGTTGGGGCAGGGACAGTGAGGGTAAGGCTGGCTGACTCCCTGGTTGGGGCAGGGACAGTGAGGGTAAGGCTGGCTGACTCCCTGGTTGGGGCAGGGACAGTGAGGGTAAGGCTGGCTGACTCCCTGGTTGGGGCAGGGACAGTGAGGGTAAGGCTGGCTGACTCCCTGGTTGGGGCAGGGACAGTGAGGGTAAGGCTGGCTGACTCCCTGGTTGGGGCAGGGACAGTGAGGGTAAGGCTGGCTGACTCCCTGGTTGGGGCAGGGACAGTGAGGGTAAGGCTGGCTGACTCCCTGGTTGGGGCAGGGACAGTGAGGGTAAGGCTGGCTGACTCCCTGGTTGGGGCAGGGACAGTGAGGGTAAGGCTGGCTGACTCCCTGGTTGGGGCAGGGACAGTGAGGGTAAGGCTGGCTGACTCCCTGGTTGGGGCAGGGACAGTGAGGGTAAGGCTGGCTGACTCCCTGGTTGGGGCAGGGACAGTGAGGGTAAGGCTGGCTGACTCCCTGGTTGGTGCCCAGGCTTCATCTCTGAGTGGCTTCTGAGTGAGAGCGCTGACTCGGACAAGATGACTTCCATCCACACAGCCCCTCCATCTCTGGGCACGACTCGTCAGCACAGCACAGTGGAACTGACTCCATATGAACTGAAGATGATTACATTTTACACACAAAACTGTGTTTGTGTGTAAAAAAAATCCAAATAATTATATATCAGCAAAACCTATTTAAATAATTAGTCTCTTGGGTACAAAACAGAAACCTTGAAATAAGATAAGGGAGGGAACAATGTCGGTGTGGTGGAAACGGATACAGAAAGCAGAGCCGGATCTGAGTTCTCACAGTAACAACACTACGGGTAGCTGGTGATGTGCCAGTCTAAAAACGGCAAGGACCCAGTGGTGAGTCAAGATGAGAGGCATTGTGTTTAACTAGAACATCTCCCAAGGCCTGTGCACATGCTGATGTCATAGAACGCCACCTCCCTGTGTGTGTTCCATTCCTCTTAAAAAGAAGCCCATACATGGAATATATGGCAACCGAATCGAACTGGCAATCGAACCGGGAATCGAACTGGCAACCTTCGGATTACTAGCCCGATTCCCTCACCGCTCAGCCAACTGACTCTTCTAAAATACAGGGTCATCTACGTGTGTGTGCGTGCATGTTCGCTGGGAAGGATTCCTCTCTCCCTCTCTCTGCCAATTCTCTATTGATGTTTCCATGGCGGCGTTCTGAGGGCTTGCCATGGCAACGCCGAGCATGAGAGTGGCAGTATTCGTGGAGGCAGTGAAGGAGTCTTACCTTCCAGCTCCTCCTTCTCAAAGTTGGTGTTGAGCATGGAGCGCGTGCCCCCACGGTCCACCACCGCTTCCTCATCAGTCCTCTACAGGGGAAAGACAAGAGACAGTCACACATTCTGTACCAACACACACACACACGGCTCATAAAGACCTTTAGGACACACACACACAGTCACACAGACACACACGGCTCATAAAGACCGCTAGGACACACACACACCACTGAAGTCATCCTCCACACCACCATCCTCACCACACAAGTGTTCTGGAGCTCAGTAATGATGCAGTAGTTATCAAGGACAGCATTTCTTTGGGCCTCGCTTTAAATAGGGAACTGTGGTCGTGACCATTCAACATGCCAAGGCCACAGTTCCCACCGCAGGCACGTAATCACGAGCATCCCGGTGTTACATAAGCCCCCACCACCACCACCCCCCCCCCCCCCCACCCCCCCCCCCATCAAAGACGACGTTTCCGGAAATAAACACAAGTTACGTGAGGATAACTCGGCAAGACAGTCGCCATGGTAACCAGCGTGGCCCACTAACTCCGCCAGCCTCCTTCGTTTCTCCGAGTGGCTGGCAGATTCCGATGTTAATGTCTTAGTCTCCCGTTTGAATTATTTCCAGAAACGTTCCCATGTGTTGACGATGATCTGTTTCAGATTTTCGGGCAAGCTTTTACCTCTTCAGCAGGGGGAAATTGTGCATTCAGTAGACGGTTGTTAAAACAGCGGAACGGATGCTTACTGTACGATAGTACGACTCTTACTTACTAAGAGGCTAGCTGGCTCTACAGTAATGGAGATGCTCTCTGCGTTAGGTTTCATGACTCGACTTTCTGTCCAAACGGGTGACCACGCAAATAAACGAAGCCATTCCTACTTTGTGAGTGTCTCTGGGCTTTTAAACTTGTAAAGATCGATCCAAGGTGAAATATATCTTTAATTTGCCACTCTATACCTCCCATCATCATTTTATCGGTGCCTTTCCCCTGTGAGCGTGCTGAGTCTGTGTAATATGATTGTGAAGGCTGCTGCTTAACGCTGGCTAATGCCGGTCCTGGCACGACGCCGTCTGTAATCGCCTAAAACATACCACATAGGGCATTCTCACACCATCAAAATTAATTCATAATAATCTCAAAACACAAACCCGTCGCTGTCAAATCAGAGTAAATCTGAACCTTGCTGGGTGTGGACCCTTCTCCATATTGTATTCGTTTGACGATGTAATCGGACTGGGCCTACGTGTTGTCGGCACTTGACATAATTACAAAAAATACACAGAATAGGAGTTGGACCGAACTGTAGCGTTCAGATAAATGGTCTCAGATAACTAATAAAAGACTCAGGATTTTCACTTCAGTCTTATTATCGCTGTGCATCACCCTGCATTTATGCACAACCTAGGTGGTATGCTATTTTATATCTCAAACCTCCATCAGAGTCCATGTCGTCTGGCTAGACACAATCAACGCTCTCTGAGCACAATGTTTGGCTGACACAAACAACGGTACCAGATTAGCCCAGCCTGCTACAGCCCTCATCTGAGGACCTACAGGGTGGAGACTGCTTCTGCCTGCACTGTCATACCTCAGCCTCTGTAATATCATTAGAGCTCTCACACACACACACACACACACACACACACACACACACACACACAGCTGCCTTGCATTCCCTGAGACGTACAGTGACACACACACACACACACACACACACACAATGAACGTCTGAAATCGCTTTTCACCCAGCCCTGATTTGCTAAAACAAAACTGGTCAAACCAGAATCAAATGTCATGTAATGTTCAGAATACTGTGGAAGTGGAACCACTTCACAATGAAACTGCACATCTTTGATGTGAACATTGTTCTCCTGCCAATGCAGTCACAGCATGAAAACTGAAGCACCCTAAATAATACAGTACATCTGGGGCTGGGGTGACAAATGAGACTGAACTTCCTGTGGTTTTCTGTGTCTATTTATAGACCAGGGGTCGGCATCCAAACCAATACTAGGCCAGGGACAGCCTCCAGTACACGTCCCCGCTTTCATTACAGCACAGTAATCTATGATCAGATTAATCTCCCCCAAATCCTGCCCTTCACCATAGCACAGCATAACGCAAAATCTGACCTGGAATCAGATTTTAAGGGGGCGTCTAACATTATACCTTTCTTCTGTTCGAAAATACAGGATGAAACCAGATCCCAGCATGCACTTCTGCTTCTAATCAGGGTCATGTGACTCTGCTCAACGCTTGAGTAGGTGGAGGAGGGGTGACACACACACACACACACACCCGTGCACACACAGTTATAAGCAAACTCGCTCCCATAGACATGAACACAGGGCATATGCTAACGTTTCTAGCTGTGTAGGCAGCAGGCTGGATGAGAGAGCATCCTGGGAGGGGCAACCGAGAGAAACCTGCTCTGTGATTGGAGGACTGGAGCATGGAACCTGCAGGCCTGCTCTGTGATTGGAGGAGAGGCGCACCATGTTGACCTTGGAGGGGGTGGGCTGACATTGGGATATTGTGTCACTCCTCAGGGCATCAAACACACAAGCAGAACAGCAGAAACAGAGTTCAGTACCATGATATCCATTTAGCAGATATCACACACACACACACACACATTGCAGGACATGAGCTTAAAACACAATTGCCTTTTAATCCTTAAAGACTCCAATCCACTTAATGGTTCTGGAGGGTGAGGATGGGTTGTATCTGAACTTAAACAAGGGCTTTCAAATATATATAATTTATATATATATATATCATTTACATACATATATATATTATTTATATATGTATAGATATATCATTTATATATCTATAGATATATCCTAACTGAAAGACAGCACGTTGGCTCATTACAGACATTGCTAACGCGTGCTATTCACTCAAGATTCCACCTCTCTTTACACTCCCCTTCAGTGGCTAAATACCACCATTTTCTATTTCCCCCAGCAGCAACAAAACAAACTAGAGAATAACAACAAAATCCTCCAAGACTGAAATCCCCAAAAGGATTAAAACATGACCAGGAGCAGAGCAGGTGGCCTAGAATCTGAAAGAGAACAGTTCCATATTCCAGGTGGTGCTTTTCAATCCCTCGTCCATCAATGCGACACTGCCCCAAATCACACACACACACAGTGGGCAAGAGAGTGATCCAGGCGATTCATTTGTCCGTAGTGGAACCACACCTGGTGATGAGGCATGGTTGGGACAGGACCGTAGAGGCCCTGGGGGACGAGAGGACGATGACCTAGATGATCACTGCTGTCTGTAACCACTAAGGAGAGGGGGAAGGAGCGGGGGGGATGACACACCTTGATTAACACACACACTCAGACACACACACTCAGACACACACACTCAGACAAACACACTCAGACACACACACTCAGACACACACACTCAGACACACACACTCAGACAAACACACTCAGACAAACACACTCAGACACACACACTCAGACACACACACTCAGACACACACACTCAGACAAACACACTCAGACAAACACACTCAGACACACACACTCAGACACACACACTCAGACAAACACACTCAGACACACACACTCAGACACACACACTCAGACACACACACTCAGACAAACACACTCAGACACACACACTCAGACACACACACTCAGACACACACACTCAGACACACACACTCAGACAAACACACTCAGACACACACACTCAGACACACACACTCAGACAAACACACTCAGACAAACACACTCAGACACACACACTCAGACACACACACTCAGACACACACACTCAGACAAACACACTCAGACAAACACACTCAGACACACACACTCAGACACACACACTCAGACACACACACTCAGACACACACACTCAGACAAACACACTCAGACACACACACTCAGACACACACACTCAGACACACACACTCAGACACACACACTCAGACAAACACACTCAGACAAACACACTCAGACACACACACTCAGACACACACACTCAGACACACACACTCAGACACACACACTCAGACAAACACACTCAGACACACACACTCAGACACACACACTCAGACACACACACTCAGACACACACACTCAGACAAACACACTCAGACAAACACACTCAGACACACACACTCAGACACACACACTCAGACACACACACTCAGACAAACACACTCAGACACACACACTCAGACAAACACACTCAGACAAACACACTCAGACAAACACACTCAGACACACACACCTCTTCCTGATTGTGTGTCCTGCTCCTCTGCCCCTCACAGTAAAACACACCGGCGTGTCACCTGTGCTGCATGTTGTGCTCCAAGTCAATCGTTTGCGTTCATCTCAACAGCAACGTGCAGGTGCCATAGTACCCTCTAAAACTATCTGATGAGACCTAGAAATAAATACACCAGACACTCGTCATGACCGCCAGCTCTTCTGCAGCACCCTCCCTGCCCCTGTTCACCAGCATCCCCTCCACAGGATCTACAGATGGACCAACATTCATTATTGATTAATACTGGAACTGGGCGAGTTGTTAAACTGAAAAAAGCCGGTGCATGTCTGATGTGGATGTTGTTTTATATTGTTTGATCAGACAACAGGAAGGTGTTCACCATCCAGGTGAATGTCTAGCTCTCTACATGGACAGCATTATTATATGTTTATCTAGCAGACGCTCTCATCTAAAGCGATATACAAGAGATTCAAACATTTGATCTCTTGATCTGTAGTCAAAAATGCTCTACCACTGAGCTATACCCATCCCCATGCTCTACCACTGAGCTATACCCATCCCCATGTTCTACTACTGAGCTATACCCATCCCCATGTTCTACCACTGAGCTATACCCATCCCCATGTTCTACTACTGAGCTAGACCCATCCCCATGTTCTACCACGGAGCTAGACCCATCCCCATGTTCTACCACTGAGCTATACCCATCCCCATGCTCTACCACTGAGCTATACCCATCCCCATGTTCTACCACTGAGCTATACCCATCCCCATGCTCTACCACTGAGCTATACCCATCCCCATGCTCTACCACTGAGCTATACCCATCCCCATGTTCTACCACTGAGCTATACCCATCCCCATGTTCTACCACTGAGCTATACCCATCCCCATGCTCTACCACTGAGCTATACCCATCCCCATGCTCTACCACTGAGCTATACCCATCCCCATGTTCTACCACTGAGCTATACCCATCCCCATGCTCTACCACTGAGCTATACCCATCCCCATGCTCTACCACTGAGCTATACCCATCCCCATGCTCTACCACTGAGCTATAACCATCCCCATGCTCTACCACTGAGCTATACCCATCCCCATGTTCTACCACTGAGCTATACCCATCCCCATGTTCTACCACTGAGCTATAACCATCCCCATGCTCTACCACTGAGCTATAACCATCCCCATGTTCTACCATTGAGCTATACCCATCCCCATGCTCTACCACTGAGCTATTTGTTTAATATTACATCGTCTTTGTTTCAGTCTGAATGACTACAGCGATTGAGAGGTGGTAGGGCTGACGGACAGCGCTAGCAGGAACTGTTTCTCCAGTCAGAGGAACAATAAACACAGCCTAGGTCTCCTATGTTGACGTAAAGGTGGGTGTAGCTCAGGTTCTGTTATCCTAGAGAGAACCATCCTCACCGCGTGCTTCCAGAAGACTTCTCAGAGACCGGCTCCCGGCGGTCCTCTGTGTCCAGCCCCCTCCCTGTCTCTCTCAGGGGATTCTCTGACGCACGGAACCGCAGGGTTGATCGTGTTTACGTTCATATGATATCCAGTCTAAGTCATACCGTACCTTTAAATCAACTGCCATTAGGAGCAGATGTGCAGAGGTCCGCTGGGTCGGGCCAGGGCTGAGCTACGCATGACACCACATTCCATGTGGCTTTTCAAGCATCTTCAGAGTAGAGGAGATTTGCCGTAAATCTGTCTGTCACAGATCGGGCAATGTGCTCATTCTATAGCTCCAGATACCAGCGGGCGAGGGGCGGATTAGCTAGAGAGGAGGATGCTCCGCGATTGGTCGGTCGAGGCTCTGATCCCTGCTGATGGCTGCGGTTACCGTGGCGATGGCAGCAGGATCAGCCTCAGCACCACGGAGAAAAGATGGGAGAGAGAAGGAGGAAGGAGTCCACACACAAGACACATTGTGGTTGTGCCTCTATGACATAACCCATCTACGTCTAGCCAGAAAAGACACATACACACACAACACACACACACTCACCATACAAACACAGATGCACAGAACGCACATACCACACAAACTACACACTTGTTTACCCTTCGCCTCGCTCAAAGATCAATGGGTTGAAAGCAGCAGGTTTTAAGCTGAGAGAATGAGAGTCCATCTGGCATGAGTCCCTCATCAGAACCTTCCAGATCAGCCCTGGGCCAGCATCACACACACACACACACATAACCCTCTACACCAGCACCACACACACACACACACACATAACCTTCCACACCAGCATCGCACACAGTAAACATAACCCCCATCCACGCTGCAAGACTGCCCAGGACACAGGCACTAAATATCCTCTAAGCCCCGTTAGGGCTCAGGCTCATTCAGTGAACGCTGGAAACACAACTGTGTTTCTGGACCCGTATGAGTCCCGTCCTGACCACAGAGCTTCTGTCCTGTCACAACCCTCCACACCAGATCCCTCCACACCAGATCCCTCCACACCAGATCCCTCCACACCAGATCCATCCACACCAGATCCCTCCACACCAGATCCATCCACACCAGATCCCTCCACACCAGATCCCTCCACACCAGATCCCTCCACACCAGATCCCTCCACACCAGATCCATCCACACCAGATCCATCCACACCAGATCCATCCACACCAGATCCCTCCACACCAGATCCATCCACACCAGATCCATCCACACCAGATCCCTCCACACCAGATCCCTCCACACCAGATCCCTCCACACCAGATCCATCATTCAAACCTGGCAACAGCTGTTGTATAAAACTAGATTTCTGACCCTTTTAAGGAGTCAGATGTGGAAACTCGACCGCACAGACATGCTTGAGAGAGCACCAGCTCTGCTCCCTTCCTCAGGCGGATCTCAGCACCATACCTGACAGATGAAGCCATTCTGGGGGTCCAGACTACCAGCGAGCATGTTCCAGTCCCTGCTCTGTGCTCCAGGGTAGCTGAACGCTGACAGGTGAAGGCACAAGGCCCCTAGTCCCTCGGATATCTTTGTCTCCTGCCTCTGACCTTCGGACGGAGGTTTTATCCCTGGTGGAGCCTTCTCCTGCTTGTCACCCAGGCGGAGGGTCCTCTCTCTGGTCTGCGTCGAGCAGCTCTGGGCACAGCTTGGCTGGGGCTCTCATCCAGACAGCCTCCGATGTTCCTGACAAGCCTCCATCCACCAATCCCCTGGTGAGATTAACGCGCTGACATCACGGGTGCTGTGCAGGGCTGGGGCTCTGTTTTCAAAGGGAGGCTCCGTCTAAGTCACGGGAAACCAAACCAGCTAGCTCCCTCCTCCTCCTCCTCCTCGCTCCGGGCGCCGGGGTGGGGGGGTCCATCCAGAGGGTTCCACGCTGGAAGCCCATGTTACGACGGAACGCAAGGCGGCTGAACTCGGAGATGCTGGAGGCTTTGATGTCCGCAGCCCACCTCTGATCCATCCTTCACCTGAGGCAGACGCAGAACTGCCTCTGATCGAGCCCTCACCTGAGGCAGATGCAGAGCTGCCTCTCTGCACCGTCAGCAGGACATGCAGGGCTAAAAATAGACAGCGCTACAAAGAGTATGCTACCCCTGCTACTCTGCTGATTAACAGCAGTACTGTCTCTCAGTCACTCTCCTCATGTCTAACAGCCTGCCTCGGATGGGATAGAAGAACTCGACTTCTATCCCAGTGTTTATCTCGACTACTCGAGATAAACACTTTGAGAAGCACTGATAAGCTTCAACTTCTCTCTCCATCTCTCTCTCTTTCCATTACACTCTCATACATAGCATGCATTCCTCTCTCTATCTCTCTCTCTCCATCTGTCTCTCACAGCCCTCTCTCTTTCTTCATCTCTCTTTTTCACACAGCTTTCGTTCCCCTCTCTTTTCTCACTCCCTCACTCGTGTCTCTTCTTCCTTCTCTCTGTCCCACCCCCCCCAGCCTTACACACACACACACACACACAGATGGACACACACACACACACAGGGCAGAAGCAGAGATATTTCACAGCTACTGTGGGGAGCCATCGGTCCCCTCAGCAGGACAGACATCTCCCTCTAGTCCAGGAACAGGGTGTCCTTGGGAACAGCCCTGCTCTAACCACGTCCGGACTGGCCTGGCCCCAGTCCAGCCACACTCCCACGCGTTCTCAGAAAACAGGGGCGTTCTAGAACCACTTGTCACAATAGGAGAACACTCTCTTAAGTCGAACTCTCTGGATGTTGTTAACATGGCTTGTGAAGGTTCCCAATAAAACTCTGTTCAGGCATGATGGACCTCTGCTAGATAAGTAAAATCAAGAGAGCCTAATGTTTTTATTAGTACTTTTGCAACCCCATGTTACTTTACTTACTGTCGTAACCCCAGCTGTTTTAGATTGTCGTGCTTAACCCTGTGCATTGTGGTTTGTTGTTCCTCATACACTTCTTTCACCACTTAAACAAAACAAACACTTGCATCTGATAACATCAGATCTGTAATCATGTCTGCACCATTTACACCAAACACGACGCATCTCTCTCTCCCATCCCTCCAGCTCGTTCCACAAAACAAACACATCCCAACTCAGGCTTGAAAATAGGCCGCCCGCTCCTTTTAGAAATGAGATCCACACTCTTGAGAGAACATCAGATTAACTGGCACATGTTGTCTGATTCAGAAACTGTTATTTATCCATCAACTTGACTGATAGCAGAGGTTAAAAGTCCTTCAAAGGAAAGTGAGTCGATTTGGGGGGAAATAACAGAAGTACTCACCACGGACTTGTCCTCTTGGGAACTCTGTTCCTGTAAAAGAGAAGCACAGACATCAGTGCAGGGGTCCTAGTAATGAGAACCACAACGCCCTGCAGTCTTTCAAGGTCTCCAGGTCAAAAGAGCCTACAGAAACATATCTGCAACACTAAAACAATATTATAGCACTTAAATATTGTCAACAGGGATTTGTCTAAACAAAACTATGCGCTTCTGTGAGAAACACAAATAAATATACTCCAATGGTGCTCTGGTTAAAAAAAAACACATTTTAATGGTTTTTCACCCCTTCAAAATAGAAATATGAAGCACAAAAAGAAATCTGATCCAAAAATTCAAGCTTCAGAAATTCAAATAGAACTGAAATTCGAATATTTTTTATTTTAAAGAGGTGAATTCAAAACCAACAAATTTGGTGGCGTTTAAATGTCAATATTAAATAGGCCTATTCAATGCCTTTTAACATTTAAAACATTGTCCCTGATTTGGTTCCATAGATGGTACAAATCAAATGTTTACAACACATAGGGCCTACTATGGATCCACTGACATTGTTTATGTTCACCTCACATTCCATCGCACATCCCAGATAACCATGACTACACATTAGGATGCAGCACATGCGAGTGAGGATGAAATGATTGACTATACAATCACACGCTAACCGCATTGCACAGAGCAGAGAAGCAGTCGTAAAATCCTTCCTGTAGGTACTGTAGGATAGTCTTCTTAAAGTCTGCTGTCTGTACTGTCCCTCTACCAAACCTCAAAAACTATCGCTGTCCTACAGGTAGGCAATGTTCAGCGATTAACTCTGTACATATGTAGTATAGGGTACAGCGCCTGTAGTCTGACCATCGAAATACTGTTGGAACAATGTACTACTGATCCTTGATCTTCTGCTGTAGCCTACTTTGTAGTCATGATTTGAACAAAGCGACGGGGAAATGAATAACATGTTCAATGTAGTACGTAAATTAACTGTTGGACCATATTTCGAGACAATCAGAGACTGTCCTATTGGAGACCTCTGTTTGGGACGGCGGTTAAATGAAACGCCATATTTCATCCCCCCCCAGTCCTGACTTTCTGTGTGGCAGCCATTTCTCCACACACAACCTGAATACTGATTGGCCCTAACCGCTGCGCCGGACACGAATATTAATCTGGATTGTTAAACCGGTGGCCAAACATTATCCTACCTGTCGAATTCTATCCTACCTGTCAAACTACAGCGCTTGTCCACATCAACGTTAAAGTTAGGGCAATTTTTGCGCATCTGAGATATAAACCGAGATCCAATACGATCCATTCCTAAACGATAAAAGATAAAACGCCAGAGCACCGATAAAAAAGAAGAAAGGCGTATGTCTATGTTAGACTTGAATGTGAGGCCAGTCAGGTACAATTGAACTGTGTTTAAGAGGTTTCAAACAGACAGTATTTTAGAAAACACAGTAGGCTATGTATTTATTTTTATAATTTCAAATGGGCTCCTTCCCCCCTTCCTCAGCAGTTTACCGCCTACATGGTAATAAGAAAGGACAGGCACAGATCGAACTGGTAATTCAACAAGTTTTTTTCAAGTGCGGTCAGAGAGCATCGAGAGAGGCGAAAGAAAGCTAGACCGGGCCCGGGAGCTAATGTAGTACAGTCGGCGTCGACATGAGTCTGTTGTCAACATGAAGCTCAAATTAGATGACTGTTCACCTGGCAGAGAGATAATTTCTCATTAGCTGTTCCAATCTCAGCCTCCCGTTGGAACGCCTTTCAGAACGGCGTCTCGAATGACGCAATGGAATTCCAATCAGCGTGGAAGTATAATTGACAGCTGACGATTATGGATCATTGAGATCTGACTCGGATAGTTAGGTCCATATAATTATAATGTAATCATTAGTCCACTGTGCCTTATAAAAAATGTAACAGTCTTGTGGTGGGGGTCTTTGTGAGGTGTGTAAAAGCATTGTCCATACATTTGCATTAAGCTTGGGCTACTTGGCAATTATGAAAGAGCCAATATGGCAACTCCGGTGCCGTCTAGCCTATAGAGTGCGCAAGACGTCGCGTGGCCCCATCTTGAACATAAAAACATTGTCTTTCAAAAATAATAATACCTTGACGTACTACCGAGACAAAACACCGCAACGTTTACCGCTTTGAAATGCTATTGGTAATTTTAAAATATGATGTGAGCGAATTGATTGAGCTTAATTGTTTATGGGTCATAGTTAATGAGTCATATGAACAACACCATATCTTTTCATCTCTACCTTGGCGACATGGAAACTAATTTGCGCATCCAACAAAATACAATTCATTACAATTTCATTTGTATATCCGTTACAAATGATAAGCATCCTTACCGTCGGTAATAGCGGCTCCATCTGGGCTCCTTGGTCTGTTATGTCCATCTTTCTCGTCACCCGGTAGCCTGCAGTTGTGCTGTGCTCCTCCCGTTATGTTCTCCCGTTATGCTGGCTATAGCAGGTGATTTTTCTCATGTAAATCTGTTATTTTTATTTTTTTTCAAAATCGAAGTAAGCATCATGGCTGTGTCCTACATAATGTAAACGTTGAGGAGAGTAACTCCCCATTCACACGTTCAAGCCGGGAGCTTGCAATTTACGTTCCTACGACGAGGTTGACCACACGTGAGATAATAACGAGCCACGCAAAATCTGAGCTCGTTGTCTTTGAATTGTTTCATAGTGATTCTTTTAAAATCCCGTCATGTCATAGTCTACCTCTGAGTAGACTACTTCTTTCTTTTGATACGAGATGAGATTCGCATCATAGATGGGCATAAAACGAGTCTGTCCAACAGCATATTTTAAGATAATCTATTATGAGGAGCAGATCTCATCTCTGCTGAT
Organism: Osmerus mordax; assembly: GCF_038355195.1. NCBI lineage: Eukaryota > Metazoa > Chordata > Actinopteri > Osmeriformes > Osmeridae > Osmerus > Osmerus mordax. The sequence continues at coordinate 1,074,909 of NC_090071.1, read as the reverse complement.
ATCTCGTCACGTCTACATATCACTGACATTTAGATTTGGTCATTTTGCAGACTTTTAGCCTATTTATTTCTATCGTAGCTTATGTCGTATGGCGTTTATAGTTTACACTCATCCCCATCATATATGATTCCATAATTTAACGTCCTCATCCATTTTTATATGTTCACCCGTATAGTCCTATTGTAATCTTGTGATTACAATAGAGCTGGCTCATAACATGTTTTGTGTTCGGCTGTATCTATAAATATGGTGGGTCATAAAAGGATGCACTCATTTTCCCTCCATCAAAGCTTTTTCTGTTCTGCCTTTCTCCTGCTGCCACTAATTAAACACTGGCGCCCCCATGTGGTGAAGTGGGGAAGAAGTTCGCCTTTCATCAAACAAATCTTTGAGGAGATTGTAAAGGCCTATGTCAGAAAACGCCAAGGTTTTTCGATATCTTATTTCCTTTGCGACGATTCACAAACGGCGTTACAAACATTGTAAATGTAATGTCATCATATCCAATGAAAAATAACCGTGGTCTAAAACGCAATTTTATATAATTTAATTTAACACAATAAGGACAATAAACAGGTCAATCTATAAGCACTTTACAAACAAAAAAACATTTACCAAAGATAATAATTAGCAACTCTTATTTGACATAACCAAGTTTGAATTCCAAAGTGAAAGAAAACCATGGATGGCCCACTTTTATCAAAATATCAAGTCTCTGATGTGATTATGACGAGGTTCCAAGCCATCTGCATTCTGATAGGTCACTTTGTTTGGTGTCGCGAGGTACATCTGTTTGCAAACCATCCTCCGGACGCGCACTCTCCACATCCGCCACGCAGTCCACCGCGCCGGTGTGTCCGTTAATCCAAGGTGCGAGTGGAGAGGTTGACGAGCCACAATACTGGAGGGAAGGACGCGTAAAACCCGAGGCTTCGGCGTAATAACCGAAATTTCCCCCAGCGCACTCGGTAGCAGTGGAGTGGATTTGAAGCGGTTTGGCAGCTGCGGCATATGAGGCCAAAGCGGCGGCGTTTGTGGCCAAGTCGAAGGAGGAAGGCCCCTCGTACGCGCGTGAGGCCAAGTCAAGTCTCTCGTTGCCAAACCACCTCGGTGGAGCCGTTGGGTTGTCCTGGACCGTTTGCGGCGAAAGCATGCCGTTAGTTTGGTTGAAGGGGACATAACTGAAGCCAGAAAGTGGGCTAAAACCTGACCTGCTGTAAGTGTTGTAAAACTGATGCTGCAGGAAGGAGTTGGCAATGGCATATCTAGCACTGGGCACGAGCTTGGCATATGAGTCACTAGGAGGTGTCAACCGGTCAGTGTCACAACCGGTATAGAATCTGTACGGAACAAGAGAACAGTACCATATTATGAAAATCCCCCCAAAAATATGTCCGGCCAATAATGAAATATATTCAAATTCCTGAAAGTGTAGGTTAGTCTATGGACAAATTGTTATTTAATTACCCAATGAGCCCTTGAGCACACCCATGTGACAGTGTTAAAATGTATGGATGGCTTGTAAGGTTTCAAGGAAATGTAAATTAAATAGGCTAAATGATTTTATTTATAAAAGTACAATTATGCTAAATAAAATGGGCCTAGTCCTCGACTGTCAATTATTTAGTACAGTATTAAATTACTTTAACAGCTTCATTTCACTACCGTAAAAACAAGAAGAATTTAAGAATAATAGACCTACCTGTCATAATTGTCCCGAAAGCCTTTAGCAAATGGGTTGTGGTCAATTTTCAATTGCGTTATCTGTAAGCAAATATGTCACAATCATCATCTCTGACAATATGGAAGAATGGTGGCAAATAAAATATGGCCTTGGCTTCTCTTTTGTTTCCTTACGTCTGTATTCTGATAAGCTGTGACGGCAACGAACTGTGTTTCTGGGAAAGTGAACGTTTGAAGGCCCCTGGAGTGACAGGTATCCTCCGTGCCGTCCTCCTTCACTTCCACCACATTCAACCGGGGCTGGTATTTATGCAGTGACTGCACGACCACCATCTGGACGCAGGGGAGGAAAGAACCACGGGTGCCTTATGGCAACGGCAATGTGCAATTCTGAACGTCGAAGGCCAAAAGGTGTTATTAAAAAAAAAAAAAAAAATGTAAATCACAGATTTTTTTAATTTATTTTTTCAAGCTTTAACACTTCACTGTCGTCGTCCACATAGCCTACCTGCCCCGGCCCATCCATGGCTCCCTTGTTATTTGCCAGTTTGAGTTTTCCAAACGAAATCTCTTGACGCATCCAGTGCGCCCCAGTGTTTGGGGAGTCAGGGTGCATGTACGTCTTGTTCCCTGTAAAACGCATCCACACAGGTTCATTAATGCCAACGGTCGTTTTCTCAACAAAAATGGGTGAAAAGCAAAATCTTCGGTAGATTAGACCTACCTGTTATGTTTGTGTCCGCCTTTCCACTAGGCACCCACTGTCCCCCTTGGAAACGCCAGTGATTCGGGTCCGCGAGGCTCAGATCCACGAAAACGTTGTAGTGCGCAGTTGGATCAAGTCCAGATATATTAAAACTTAAAATTGGGAACATTCGTCTACGGAAAGCAGAAGACTGAAATATTAGTTTTTCCAAGCAACTCTTTCTTTTGAGGGGACTAATTCCATGATTTATATTGGAACTATTTTCCCATACTTATATAGCCTACAATCTTCATTAGTTATAAACGGGATATCGGACAAATACTCACCGACCCTGTTTAGTGATGATCATTTCAGTCTGGTGCCTGTGGAAGGTAAGCCACAGAGCTCGGTTACAGAGATAGACTTGCGCTTGTCCAAAAAACAGTCCTGTTTGCGACGCGGACTGGTGTAAAGCGTGTCCCCGCTGTCCGTACGGCTGTGCGTAAAAGTAACTAGAAGCGGGAAAGCCTTGAGCAGAGGAGGCCAATAGGCCGTTAAATGTCCCTTGCGCTGATAGCGAATAGTGTGGCATTTGACCAGTCGAAGTTGCCGGGTGGGAAGAGCCGGGTGGCAGATGCTGTGGATACATCGTGCGAGGCGGAGCGGAGTTGAGCTGGGCACAGACAAGGGGCGCCTTGCTTCTGTGGCTCCATGGATGTTGTGACGAGTCTGTGAGATTTTCTTCTGACGGGACTGCATATGGTGCACGAGTGTGTGTTCTCAAAAAAAAAAAAAAAAAAATCATGCATCCCTTGGGTTCCGTTACCAAATGAGTCAAGGAAGGAAAAGATCATCGGTTTGTCAATAAAATACTAATTTTCAAAGCCTGACGTCCATCGATTAAAATGTCCATCACACTTACTAACACATTACAATAAAGAATGGCGTTGAGAAACCAAACCAGGCTGGGTCTGATGCTCACCTGACGCCTCCCGAGGTAAGCTAAACGGTTATTGGATGATACGCAATAGAATGTAGCAGCACGCGAAACAAAAGGAGCGGTAAAAGCACGACATGATCACATTTTAAGACGTTGAATGCAAGCTAACGCCTTTCATACTCAGAAAACACCGTGCAACGTACAAATAGTGCACATAAGTGCCACACTTCGTTAGTAAGCTACAATGTAGCTTATATGAAACGCGCACACAACCCCTCCCCTCCAAAAGAAAAAACTGTTCAAACAGCAAAGCATTTTTTGTTTCTCTTTTTCTCTCTCTCCTTCCAACAAACACATTTAAATATGGACAAGAGCTCAACAATGTGAACACTTCAAGCAAACTTCTCAGCCTTGGAAAACCAGTAAGAAGAATCCATTAAGAGTCCATGACAGACCTTTCATACACATTTATTTTATATAAAAGAAAAACAAGGGGTTGGGATATTAACAGTTCTGAACAAAGGCTCTTCACTGGAAGACTACTGTATCCAACATGGCGGCTAGGCACTGGACGATGTTGGAGGTCATCAGAACGTCTACATGCTCCTCCAGGTGCCTCTTGGGATCCTGAGGAAGACAGAGAGATGTCAGGACTGTGACAAACCCCGACACTGCAGGGAGGTCTGCATCCTTTCTGTCAACCGACAGGACCACAAACTCCCACAACAGTCATTTATTTCCGTTGATCAGATTCAGAGTAACTACAGTGGCAGGTAGGCGAGTATAGCTCAGTGGAAGAGCATTCGACTGCAGTTAAAAAGGTTGCAGGTTCTAATACACAACCCGTGTTTGCTTTTGACAAAAGCTTCAGCTAAATGAACACATTATTATGTAATTACCTGCTTTCCAACATTCTTGATGGCGAGCTGTTCTGGGGTCATTTTGTCTTCCTCCTCCACAGCCTGGACAGATGGTTGAGACAGTCAAAACATCACCATTATTCTCCAGTACACAAGCCACCATTATTTTCCATTTCCTCTTCAGGAAGTGACTCGTTGAACCAATCAGGCTCCACTTCCTGCTTACCTTGTTGTAGTTCTTGGCCAGCTCCAGCATCTCCTTGACGACGGTCTCGTTGAGCTTGCAGTGCTCGCTGTAGTCTTGCAGGGTCAGGCCCTCCATCCAGCTCTTCTTGTGAAGGTTCAACAGCATCTGGGGTCAGAGGTCATACAAGGCGGGGGGGGGGGGGGGGGGGGTCAATCACCGCTAAATATGCAAAGGGTTAGGGTTAATCACTCAATGTCTCATCCTTCATATCCATCCTAGTGCCAAACGACCCTGACTACAAGGTCCTGCATCACACAGGCACGCACGCACACCTTAACTCAGGTGAATTACCACCGCCACTCCCCTGACATTTAAATTAGTCTTAAAAAGCCCTAAAAACGCTTGTTTCTGTCAAACTCGTTCAAACCTTTTGCTCGAGTTCGTTCTTCCTGTAGTTGATGGTGATGGAGTAGTAATGCCTGTTCAGTCCATGTATGAGGGCCTGAGAGGAGAGAGAGGTAGAAGGAGAGAGGGAGGGAGAGAAAGAGAGGGGGAGAGAAACACAAATTAACAGAAAGCCCAGAGCCTCAGATGTACAGTGATGGTTCCCAGCAGGAGCAGCCTGACGTGGGGAGCGAGCAGGGGGCCTCCGGCCTACCTGGATGGAGGGCTTGTTAAGGTGGCCCAGGTTAGAGGTGGTCTGTCGGGGCTCGTGGCCCAGCACCATCATGTTGGCGTTAATCAGTCTGAAGGCGTCAATTACAACCTGCAACGGACATTTGAATGTGTTTAGACTTGTTCTTGTAGAGGACAGATCAAGGCATGCCTGTCTACACACACACACACACACACACTCACACAATGCAGCTGTTCCATTTAGTGAGCGTTTGAACCAGGGACCCCGCCTGTCACTCTTGCTGCCCCTTCCTGTCACATGACTCGAGCACTCCCAATGACACAGAAACTGTAGTACAGCACCAGCACTGCCTGGCCATCAGCCTGGTGGATTAAGCCGTTGCTTCCTCGTCACTGGGAAGCAGCCAGACATGGCATGAGAAGATGCCTCGGTTTGCGGCGCTATCGAAATTTAGCGAGGATTTAGCAACACGTTTCTGGAGACAGCGATGACTTATTTATGAGCTGTTTACCAGATGTCTGTATGTCTCTCTCTGTGTCTCTCTCTGTGTCTCTCTCTCTGTCTCTCTCTCTGTCTCTCTCTCTGTCTCTCTCTCTGTCTCTCTCTCTGTCTCTCTCTCCGTCTCTCTCTCTGTCTCTCTCTCTGTCTCTCTCTCTGTCTCTCTCTCTGTCTCTCTCTCTGTCTCTCTCTCTGTCTCTCTCTCTGTCTCTCTCTCTGTGTCACCCTGGAACCCGGGTCCATAAATCACCAACTGATCTTTCTGTCACGACTGATGTACCCCAAAACATTTGTGCTCATGCAGCGTTCCCCCTGCCGGTGTTGTGATGCTGTCACCAGACCAGGTCAACCTTAGTTGTTGTTCCCTATCTGGGCCATATAACCGGCGAGGTACCTATGCCACATCCATAGCGCTGCGACGCTGAGCGCGGCTAACCGCGTAATCCAGATCACGTTTACTAAGAAACATTGTGACAGGCCGCAGATAGAGGGAAGGGAAACACAGCAGCTACGTGGCACCAACACGTTTTTCGATGTGCGCTTTGCACTCGCATGGTCTCTTTCTGTAGAGGGGAGAGCTTCTCCTACAGCAGGTCTGGAACATGCACAAACACCTGACCTATGAATAATTCACTGATACGTCTTTGAATTAGAGCATTTACAGTATTTTTTTTGGGGGGGGGAATGCTGGTATTTTTGGTGATAATATGGGCCGTTAGATGAATATGCATGTCTGGTTAACGGTCTACACAATCAGAGAGACGGTACAAACAACGACTTTCACACTCCTAATTAGTTATTTTCGATATAATTCTAAAAGAATTGAGGTAAAGAACAAAAAAAAAAAAAGGATCCCAATGTAAAACCTGGGAAAGCTAGTTCTCATTTCTAGTGGTGGATTCTCTCTCGGCGCGTATCACACATTGAGATTGAGTTGGCTCTCACACCCACACCCAGCTCTGTGGAGGTGTTAATGGAACACTCCCTGTCACACCGGCAGGAGATGAAGAAGGCCATATGGGGCCAGAAGAAGAAAAGAGATGAGAGAAAGGAAGAGAGAGAGGAGAGAAAGCAAGAGAGAGAGAGAGAGGGGGAAAATAAAAGAGAGAGAGGGAAGGAAGGAATATAAAAAGAAACTGGTGTGGGGGGGGGATGGGTGTTAATCATATAGGAGTTGACGATCAAGATGAAGACATCTTGATTCAAACATGCACCCTTTTGCGGTTTATATATGACATGGTATATTTTATGGAGCCCACGGCTCTTTAAAAGAAGCTCTTATGAACATCATTTAATTAATTAAGTCACACTTAACATCCCCCCCCCCCCCCCCCCCCCCCCCCGCAGAGAAGACGCACCACAGAGCCCCCATAACCTCATCACAACTAAAACGACACCGGACACCGAAGACAGATCCCAGTGCTTTGTGCTGTGGTGCGGTGGTGGTGTGCTGCGGTGCGGTCCGTACCTTCCCCTTCACACTCTGGATGGGGTCCACCACCACGGCCACGGCCCGCTCCGACAGAGCCTCGAAACTCTGCTGGGTGTTAATATCCACTCCCGACAGCCAGCACCCGAAGCCAGGGTGACTGTGGTACCAGCCCACCACCATCTCAGGCCTGGGGGACAGACAAGAAGGGGACAGGGGGGAGAGAGAGAGAGAGAGATGGGGGCAGAGGGGGTGAGGGGAACCAGACACGTGAGGGAACGTCCATTTGACAAAAATAATATGGCTCCTGTTTTTTTTTTTTTTTTATTGTTGTTGTCGTCAAAATAGGTTTATCACCTGCCGGTTTGTTTTAGCATATCCAACATTTTTGCCTGGAATACGGGATCCACAGCTTCGACACTGACACCCTATTGGATAAGAAAAATCCATTCAGAACACAGTTGGGGGGGGGGGGGGGGGTTCCAAAAAGAACCTTCACAGATAATAGCCCAAGCTGTTAAATAAGAAGATGGAAAACTTACAGTTCCAGACTGGGGCATAGCAAAAACGTCAATCACTCGCACGGTGTAATCGTCCACGAACTCCCCAAGCATCAGCCCCATCACCTCCATGGGCACGCCAGCACGGCCGTGCTTCAGCATCTGACGAGGTTACAAACACAATGAAAAACCTGCACACACAAAACACCAGCAGCGGCTTCTTTATTTATTACATAACATGTAACATATTTATTAGAGGGCTTCCACGCTCGGTTACTCGACTTGCTGATTCCAACCGGGCCTCAATGCACGGACAGAATTTGCATTATTATTTTCTTGTAACGTACAGAAGTTCCACCCCATCCTCAGAAGTGTGAAAGCCCTGATGGTGCCTAAGAAATTATATTTTATATAGAAACAATGTACCTTCAACACTTACATTTAAAAAAAAGTTACAATCTAAGTAAAAGTTGTTTGAGGAAACATATATATATATATAAAAATATTGTTATACCAAGCTTTTGCAGCAACATGAAAAATGACAGACTTCACTTTGTAATCTCTAGGACTGTAATATATTTACTTCATGCCTAAACAGTGCTTAAAAAAAGATAGAAAGTACTGTTGCATTAAAGTAGCAACTAATTTGTTCTCTCTCAATTATACCCCACCTGCGACCTCTTGATCTACAGTCCAATACTCTAACCAACACAACCACTGAGCTGTACATTTCCCCAGTAGGAGTCCAGACAGTTTGCTTACCTTTAGCAGTGCCAAAGAGGAGATGTACACCTGCTCTGCGGTGTCCACAGCAGGGGCGTCTGTTGGTGGACCCTGAGCATGGGGGAAAAGAGCTCCGTTGATCTGATACTCACAATCATCGGTACTAGTGGGACAGCATTCAACGACGAAAACTAACAATGTGTATCTAACCTTTATAATTATTTTAAGAATTGTATTAGATTTTTAACGTCTGTATTTTACTCAGTTGTAGAACTCTTAACAAATCTCTTTAATCTCAATTTCAAGGCTAGTCCAACAAACCTGAACTGACTCAGTATATTAATTTCACAAACTATCCAGAACATAAACACGGGGGATCAGATCGGATAGTTACCTGACCGAGTCCCGGCATTCCACCTCCGAGCCTTAACAGCCGGTCCATCTCTATACAAGCGGAAAATTGCACGATACAAACAAAATTTGTCACATCTTGTTAATACAGCAACCCTGAGGTTACTGATTTCATGCGATCTAGACTGTGACGTTTGCTAGGCCAAACACGATAGATAGCCAGTTAGCTTCTTAGCCTTCTCTGCTGACAAGTTAGCGTTGCGAGGTAGCTGCTAGGCTAGCTAAGCTAGCTGCCCATTTTCAGGTGGGTGAAAATGACATGGCAAGCAATCATCCTAGCTAGCTTCCCCGGTCGCTTAAATCTGTAAGGCAAGTCCAAACACCGTTAGTGTTGAAAAGCCCCTCAATCAAATATAATATGTCATCATGACAACAAATATTTGTAATAGTGTATGATCGTAATATTGTTCATTCAGTTAGTGAAATAACGTTAACTTGCCGACTAGCTAACCTTAGCTAGCTAGCCTGATAGCTAGCACCTCGGCACATCTAGAAAGTTAAATAAAACATACTCGAAGCGAAAATTAAGTCAGTAGAACTTTTTTGCATTGCAAAGTATGTGGTAAGTATATCATGTAGAGTTTACGCTCACCTGTTGTCAATTTGGCAAAAAAGGTAGTTTAGATATAGAAACGTTCTCCGGCAAGTAGATAGCTTGCTGGCTACAATGAATCAGCCAGAATGCATTCTAAACAATTCTACTTCCGTCGCATGGGTTACAGCTTCCGCTACATTCCCCACCGTCATCAGATCTTTTTTTTGTTTTTATTTTATTTTTAAAAAGTCTATTAAAAACAGGCTACCTCATCGACGGATACTATGTTATTTTGGAAAATGTCTAAATATATAATTCTCACGTACATTATTTAAATAATATAGGGAGGGTGGGGCGGAATGGTCTATTTATTTACATATCCCACATGTGTCTAACAGCTGGAGGAGGACATCTAATGAATGGTCCTATCACCAGCTTGCCCATAATAGGATCTGGACTAATTACATATTCACTTAAGAAACACCCTTTCTTTGCTACCTTTGATGACAATGACATTACACTGGCTGTGTATCTACCTTCCATTTCAGATTACTACTGTCTATCTCAGAGCGTTTAGACTTGTAAAGCGTCCCCGGGAGATGGGAGTTTGTTCTCTGCCCTAATCCTCGTTTATATTTTATGCTCATCCCCACATGTCTCACCTCTTATCTTGCCCCAGTACTTTTCCACACCTTTTAATTGGAAAGCTGCATCTTTCTATGCGTCATTTTAGTCCCTTGAGATCCAGCCTACATATTTACAACGAAAGTTACGTTAATTGATACCAGCTGTATTAATATACCGTACCTGTACTGAAATATAGCATGCAACCAGCGGAGGGAAAATCATTGTTACTCTTGTACAGTAACTGAAAACAATATTGTATTTCTCAGTATCATATTTCTCCATCTACTGAAGAAACTCCTGATTTCTCCCACACGGTATTAAGAAAGCAAATAGAGCTTAAGTAGTGACGAGTTATCACATTATGACAATTTCACAGCTGTGACCACTTTGTTATAGGTGTTCTGCTACACAATTATCACATTTCGTCAAGACTCTTTTCTTGTCGATCAAGAATTAAAGAGCTTCACCTGCGAATTGTCTCGGGGCATGCATGTACAACTGTCAATCTGGTGAACGACAGTCTCACTGTAATCAGGAATTACTAAGAAATATGCACAGTTGTGTAGTTTACGCTACAATAAAAGATAAATGGTCAGGAAATGATGTTACCAATCATTCACCTTTCATAAAATATCTTTACATCACAGAAGACTTTATAAAGTCTGTAGTAAAATGAAAATTCATAAAATATTGAGAAATTGAGTCATGACCATGAACAACAAAGTGGGTAGCCTATTTAAACATATACGTCTCAAAAGAACCCCGTGAAAACAGCACAATGTGTGATTAATATGTGTGGCAGCTCCAGTATGAAAGCATTGCCAGTCCTTTAAATAAAACTGTCCCCCACTCCCTCCCTCCACACACACAAGTCAATCATTGAAGGCGTTGGAATGCTAACCTGTACAACCTTCTGTCTATCTCCTCATCGACACCTCCCCTCAGAACGCGCAGCTCCTCATCCTCTCCTACTCAGTGTCACGTCACATAAGTTGGGGTGGGGGGGACACCCGTTTTAGGACACTCCTTGTGGTCACCACACCATCCGCTTAGCCGCACACTTGTCCTGCTAGACAACTACAAAGTAGACTTGATGTTCATGTAGCCTAATGAACGTCTATAGGGTTGTTTGGTTTTTGTTCGTGTGAAAATGCAGAGCGCGTCTTTCTTCCTGGCATTTCTGGATTTAATTAAAATGCAGAAAGCGCAGTGGCAGTTTGTTGGAGTGTGACTACAGACAAGCGACTTAATTAGAGGAATCCATGTAGACGTCAACTTGTTCCAGACACATTATAAATCAGTGGTTGTGATATTAAAATGAGCACAAGTGAATGTTTGAATAAAATCTGAACATTGTCAGAACGCGGATTTAAAGCTGCTTTAAATCCGCGTTCTGTAAACAATAGACTACTTTAGCTTGCATTAGCCTACTTATATTGTTCTGTATAGCACAATTCTATATTGGCAAACTGCTACTGTATAACGCCTATCTGATAGTGACTCATATAACTTTAACCAGTAGATGGAAGCATTGTAACATTCATGGTAGAAGTAGCCTACTCCCAGTTTTTCCAATAGGCCTACTGTAATATCTAGAGCAGCGATTACCAACATGTGGGCCGCGGCCCACTAGTGGTCCGCTAGGGTAATACAGGTGGACCGCCAAACCAATGAAAACTATGTATGAAAGTATGAAAAATGAATAAATATGGAAATATTGTTATATACTGTTGGTAAATGATTATTACATTTCTTAGTAATTTAGAAATGTTACCTTGAATTCATCATGACCAAAACGCCAATGGTTACGCTTTTCTTAAAAAAATAAAAATAAATCATTTTACCTGTAAACTCTTTTGTTCTTCCAATTTAATATTTATTATTATATTAGAATGCCAATAGTTACGCTTTGCACGTTGACGAAAGACCAACTGGGGTCAGATGGCTGAGCAGTTAGGGAGTCAGGCTATTAATCAGAAGGTTGTTGGTTCGATTCCCGGCCGTGAACGTACCTTGCCCAAGGACGTTGGGTCCTTGGGCAAGGCACTTCACCCTACTTGCCTCGGGGGGAATGTCCCTGTACTTACTGTAAGTCGCTCTGGATAAGAGCGTCTGCTAAATGACTAAATGTAAACTGACTTTTCAGCCTTAACTTGCATACGCCTTCTTCAATAAGACCGTTGCCCAACTTCCGGTAGCGAGCAGTTACATTAGTTTTCAAACACAAAATGCCGGTTTTTACGAAGAGTTCGTAAAAACCGTGTACTCACTATGTAAGTACATGTGAGTCTAAGTTGCTGCCCTTCAAGCAAGAGGGAAAAGGGGTTCAAATTGTACGTTTCGAGCTACATTGAAAATTATGAAGGTAAGGTTTATCTAGAGCTAACTCACACGTTAAAAGTAGCTACTAGCTAGGCTAGCTCTAGGTAGGCCTATCTAGGATTTGAGCTGTAGCCCCTAACTTAAGCTAGGATAGCTAGCTAACAATTTTTAGCCACATTATAAATTAGTTAATTATCTGTCAGCTTACTTGCTAGTCGTTAATGTTATATCACATACATAATTGGTCTGTCATATTTGTTCCCTATGTATTGTAATGTAACATGTCTTTCTCAGTTTCTAACAAAAATCTGGAAACGCCGGGAGAGATCTCCGTGAGGGGCGACCTGTTATCGGTTGATGAAAACAATTGAGAAGCAGATAAATCTGAGTGTAGGGTTAATAAGAGAGCAACAGCTAAGGCTTATCAACCTGTTATGTTTATTAAAAGTCACGTTTCTAACTTCTATAACTGGCCTGGCTGTGGTAGTTACAGGTTACCTCTCTTTACAATGTGTGCTTACTGTGGCGCTGATGATCACTTTGTCTTCTTTGATCGCTCAAATAAATTTAGCCGTGAAAGCGAACTTGGTTCCCGTGGTGTTGTTAAACATATGTGATAAGCAATTAAGTGAACGGATGTGTTGGGCGGCCGAAAAAATATTTGAGCTATGTGGGCCGCACAGTGGAAAAGATTTGGAATGGCTGTTCAAGAGAGGGGGGGGGGGGGGGGGGTATTTGCTTCAGTATTCGTGTTCGGTTCAAAAGCCTCCATGCGCCGTTTAACCGAGGTTTGACGGAAGAGATTGACTATTTGAGAGCTTTGGTCGGTCGAGAGGATGAAGGCAAACAATGGTTCCTTCATCCCCCGGTTTTAACCCTTCGAAGCTTCCTCGGTTTCCTCAATCTGGTTTAGTACATTTCATTATCCCCTGGGGGACTGTGTGGCCCTTTTGAGGGGCGTGTAAATCCCGGGTCAAACGTCCCCAGGCCGGCCCTCCCACAACCAGGCTGCCAGACTCCCATGTCTTCTTATCCTCCAACCAGATAGGACTGTGTGTGTACAACATCAATATTTGTAAAACTAGATTTATTGTTAGTTTCACCCTCAGTCTATCTCTGTTCATTTAAGAAAGTGAGTCAAGGTCTGCGTTTTGATGCTGTATGACTCACAGTTTACTGGAGTGAAACGACCTACACTTTATTCATGGCAAATGTGTATACCACACACTGTATACAAGATAATGAGTCAGTTACTAGGAACTCGTCACAGCAGTCTGGGATGAGGAAAGAGGAACTGCATTTCAACCACATTTGAGGTTGTAACCAATTACATGGAAGGTAGTGTCCATGTAGGGAACAACAAAGGCTTTCCTAATGACAGTTTGTGTTTTACAGTAAGCAGCAGCATCATTAGTCACCGGGCTAATTCATAAAAGAAGAGGAGCCACAGATTTGAGTAACAACCTGAAGAGAGAATATTGCCCAACCACACAGGCCACTGGGTCAGTCTAGTGCAGAGTTCCTGTCAGACTCAAATCTAACACTGAATGAGTGAATTAATACATGGCTGGAATAATACAGCTGGTGTAGTTAGAAATGCACTATTTGAACATCATTTTAGTTTAGTTTTAGTTCATAAATTCAATAGAAATTCTGTCCTATACAACATTAAAAAAAAAACATCCTGCTAAATTCACAATGACAATAACCCAGACATGAAAAATCAAACATATACTGTTTGTAGATATATTGTATTGTCTAATATATTATCTATGATATAATATGTATGTAATAGAACCTATAACTGACCAGAAGGATGAAAACCATTCTCCACATTGTGGCAGCTGTAGGAAACCCTGTACCCAGTCAGTGTTCAACCTTTCACTCCTCTGGCAACATCAGAAGCGGCTTTGTAACCTGATCTGTCCCTGACACTATAATCCAGACGGCAGAGGGCATTAGGGAGGAGAGAAATCTGAGCCTGGATGGAGGGTTCCACACAGAGGGGATTTGGCTCCACAGAGCTGGTCCTCCAAACCGTGTGTGGTGGAGAAACAAACACCCATCTTTGGAGAGGAAACTGACATTAACAAAGATCGATGTGTGTCGGTTTTGTCTCTCGGCACAGTCCATCTGAAGAAACAAGCATCCGCCCCATCATCGTTGCATAGTTTCATAATGGCCGCAATGAGAATATAGATTGTGTTGAAGGTCTAACCTGCTTATGTTCCAGAGTACGTTGGGGTAGGCTTGAGCTAAAATCACATTTGTTATTCCACAAAACTGTACAGAAAGCACAAAGGTTATAACCAGTGACAAGGGCCAAAGATCTGCTTCATACATGTGTTTTCTGAATGGCGTCTGCACTGTAGTTGCTGTTGTTATTCCATGTTCTCTATGGTATGCTAGTAATGCATGCTCCTCTTTGCTTCTCCATAGAACAGGAATGCTGGGTATGGTAGACAGGATATCCACCACAGCCCACCCTGCTCTTATCAGCGCACCGTCACTTCCCCCTCAGTCTCTGAGCACACTGAGGTGAGCGGCTTGATCATTCAGGAAACCTTCCAAGATCAACCCGGCAAAGCTTTCAGGAAAACCAACGTGAAAGATCTCTCCTTGTACGAGAGTTTTGTTTATCTGTTTAATGTCTCAGTTTGTCACAGGAGTTATCTTGCATTGGGAACTGGATTGTACTGCAGATCTATATACTGTGTTTGAACAACTGGTATGAAAGGCTGGAACATGGGAGGAGAGCTATAACTATGGCAGACAACTGTGCATTTGTTATTGTTCAACTGTAAATGCACTGATAATAGGGCAGGCTTGTTGGGACAACAATAAAACTAAACGAATGGGGGGAGGGCTATACCTAAGGAATGCTTCTAGAGAACATAGATCGTATTACAAAAACATCCTGAGTCTAGCCAACCTATGGAAGGTTGCTCTATGCATTCTTATAGGCCAATCTGCCGGTTTGGCATAATGTAACAACGGCATGTGTTAAACTTCTTATGTCCTTTAAGTGTTTGTATGTTTGCAACAGTTTGGATCGGCATGACCGTCCGTCTGTTGTAAATATTGTCTATACCTGTTGTGATGTGAATACAAACATGAGGGAGATACTGTGTCTAGTTGTCCCTGCACATGTGATCTACCCCTAGGTTGACTTGTTTTGAATCATAGAACATATTTCATTTAGCTACACATCGCAGTACATGAACTATGCCAAAATAATTCACGCCACGATCAAAAATACAAAAGGCCACGAGGCTTAGAATGTCAGCCTCCGGGTCCACTATTCTAAATACATGTGAAATAATAAACTTAAGAGATTTCATTGATCTGACGCGAACTGTATTTGAATTGCATTTGCCTATTTCCTGCTAAACGATGGCGCGTCCATTCTAACTGTTGACATCGGCTAAGCATCACCGTGGGATGATCCTGCCACCAACTTCCATTTTAGATTGAGACAAACCAATTCCTGCTGAAGGAAAGGGCATACAGAAGGGTACATTCAGCCTGGCTTTCACTTCCACACGAATGGGAAAAGTCAATGAGACTCATATGTTCTCCAGTTGTTTTCCTACGCCCATCTTAAACATCTTTATCGCTGGACCCTCCATCCTGACCTGACCTGTCAGTTCTCATCGCCCCCTAACCACAGCGCGGTAGTTGGGGGGGAGGGGTTGGGGGAGGGGTGAAGAATGTTCGGTATGCGCGGGCGAGAATAAAACTGAGCGAGCGGGGAACCTGGCACGTTTTTTAAAGCTACGAACTTGCCTGTTACCGGAAAATGTCATTATTACGAATGTCCAACGATGTGCTGGTGCTCCCTTCAATTATGAAAAGCACAGAATGTTCCTATTTGATTTAGTTTGCGGTATTATCTCACACGGCTTTCAACGTGTCCTCCGTTTGTAGAGTAAATGGTTTCGTCTGTAGTAGGTGGGACTCTAGAGCGGTCAGCAGGACGTCATAGATCAATGAACCGAACGAATTTCAGGGTTGGACACACGGCGGGGATTACAGTAAACTCTACCCAAATGTACAGATGTGACAACGAGTCAAGGATATCGAAAAGGTTTTTTACGTACACCGGATATTTATTCTGAAACTGTCAATATGCGGATTTTTTCTAAACCAGCTTTTGGATTTTATTAAACAACCCCGAATGTAGCTTTATCAGATTGCGAAACAGTTTCAATCAGTAGTATACAACAAGAATATTCAGGATGATTTTTGCTAATACTGCCAACCCATTGAAGACCGCTTATCGCAAGCAGGTAGGCCAAAAAGCTGTGTGCGCATAGCACTATCCGGTGCCTTTTCCAAGGAGACAAGACAGACATTCACTATAACGACAACAAAAAACATTCAGCCATGAACTGAATATACATGTATCTATACTGAATATAGCTATGAACCGTGCTTTTGTGACCGTTATGGTTTTTTCCTACCAATTTAAGGTGACAGATGTGGGAATTATGCACCTATTCAGCGACGGGAGGGAGAGGGGTGTAGGAAAACGAGGGGGGTAGGAGGGTGAGAGGAGGACACTAGAGGGAGAGGGAGAAATGGTCCATTTGGGACAAGTGTACAGTTTGTTTTGTTGATCATTAAAGGATAACATCCAGCACGTATTACTCCCTTACGACCACGGATACATTTCTATCTTCGTGTGAGCTATAAACCTTTAATGGGACTTCCGGACACGATTACAATTCATTCGCTTAACCAGTTACTGTAATTTGATGTAGAACGGACAGCACAATATCCTGCTTTTAAACAGGACATTATCCTGCTTTTAAACAGGACATTGGCTTCAGGTTTCTTCTTCTTGCCACATCACCTGAGTGCACAGTCTACGCTCGTGTATCTGCCAATGCGTTTCAGTGTTCTGGACTGAACACGCATGCAAGCATTCATGCATCCTTAATGATGCCTTCTCGGGTGTTAATATTAATGCAGGTGCTTTTTTCCTGCGTGTCCTGTCAGGTTTGTATGTGTTAACAAGGAGGGGGCTGTTGTGTGTTCTGTGGACAGTCTCCTGGCCCTCATGGGTGATCTCACCTGATCCTGGAGTCGGTGGTTCAGTGACTTAGTAAGCGGAAAGATGAAACCATGCAGCTGGTCTGGTAAAAGGCCTTGTGTAATGAGTAACCCTATCATAAGGCTCTGCTTAGCTTCGGTAGAGGCGGTGGTTCATCTGAGGTTCATTTGTGGTGTTAGTTGGTTCAGATCAAGTGTCTTAGATGTGTCCACATGTATACATGGAGTTCCAACCGTGTCGTTCACAGTGGATTACACAGTTTTCTGTCTAGTTGTCGTCAGTTACTCTTACTAATTGTGTGGTTGTATCAGAGGTTGGTAAGAACTCAAGTGTAGTCAACTTCTCATCTCCCCTGACCAAACGTTAAAACGGTTTCTCTTTGCTCGAGCTCGGTATGTGTTTGGTTTCTCCTCTGGTAGTTTCGTTCTTTCCTACCCTGGGACACACTCCCTTTGTGCTGGAGAACAGCCGCCAGCCAATCACAGATGACATATGACCGCAGCCTTGACGCGGGCCCAGCAGGCTACTTGGGCAGGAGTTATTTTCATGAATGAGTAAGAGGAAGGAAATGTTTTGTAGAGGAGGAACTGGGTTTGGCAGAGATAGTTGAGCATGTGGCTGTTGGTTCCTTGTGTGACACGGCTGTGGTGGCTGTGGTGTTTGGGAGACACAGCACAGAAGCACTCTCGTCCTTGTGTTTTGGGGACATCAGGTGTTGGGTGCGAGTGATCCGTGCTGTCCCAGTGCTCCCCCCAGTTGACTAGGGAGTCAGGTGGCTGAGCGGTGAGGGAATCGGGCTAGTAATCCGAAGGTTGCCAGTTCGATTCCCGGTCATGCCAACTGATGTTGTGTCCTCGGGCAAGGCACTTCACCCTACTTGCCTCGGGGGAATGTCCCTTTACTTACTGTAAGTCACTCTGGATAAGAGCGTCTGCTAAATGACTAAATGTAAATGTAAGTTGAGAGGCTCATTCCTGTCTTAAATTGTTGAGATCAAGAGTGTTGTCTAGCTGTCCTTTCTAAAATGTTATTTATAATTTTCTTTGTTTATATTGATGTGTTTCTTTATTTGCCACTATGTATTTAGAACGCCTCGACAATGAAGAGCTCACTGTTGATGAAAGGCATCATTATGATTTTGATTATTATCAAGAATAATAACCCAAAACCTTTTAGGACCATGAAAATACTCTTGATATTGTTCAGGATGGTTGTTAACAAAACTGTCAGCGTGGGTTGAAGTGTGTGGGTCTGTGTATGTGAGTGTGGGTTGAGCTGACCTACATTAGTTTGTGGGTGTGAGATGACATTATTTGTGAATTATTTGTGTGTGTGCACAGTCCTACCCCATGGCCCCAGGAAGCCCCAGTACAGTGAGCAGCAGTAACAGCAGCACCACCGGCTGGGATCAGCTCAGCAAGACCAACCTCTACATCCGTGGTCTGCCCCCTGCCACCACTGACCTGGACCTGGTCAAGCTCTGCCAGCAGTGAGTACACACACACACACAACCATATATACACACACACACACACAACCATATATACACACACACAACCATATATACACACACACAACCATATATACACAGACCACCAAGGCACCCCCTACACACACAGAAACACATACATGCAAGCACACACCTAGGCATCAGACACACACAGAAACACACGTAGACACACACATGCAAGCACACACACAGAAACGTACGCACAGAACAAAAACACAGTCTAGGGAGCAAAGAACTTACTGTGCTTTTTATACAAATACCATGATGATGTGTCAGCAGCTGAGATCAGAACCCTGCAGCATTTACACTGTTATGAGACAGCTATCAAATGTTATCTGTCTCTCCCATAACCCTCTCTGGTTCAGCGGTTGCCATGTTTAGGTGGTTATCCCCCTTCATGTGGCCCTTCTGGATTACTAGCATATGGAGGGAGGCATTCAACCATGTTACCAGCGGCAACAGCAGCTGTTTTTGTTTTGCTCGTGTTTTGTTCCCAGTGGTGCTCAGTAGAAAGCAGAAATGAAAGACTCTTTCTTTTGCAATACGGCTCAAATGGAGATAGCATGATGCATGTCCTAAAAATATCCCTTCTGCTAAATGTGCTGGACAGGAGCTAGCTTCTGCTGTTTAGTGGACAGTTTGGGTTTGGACTAAGTTTAAAGTAGCGTAGAAATGATGCACTAATAATGATGATAATAGTAATGTATTCATCCAGCAGTCGCTTTTTTAAATTCAAAGAAACGTACGAAGAGATATTGTTCGATGAGCCTGCAACCTCTGGATCTGCAGTCAGAGTTCCCCATCCCCCTCCGTACAGTAACACACAGAGGGATAGCATGCTAGCTATCTGTTGCTAGGTATATTGTTTTGGTACCAGTCTCTGTGTCTCCTGGGCCCTGGGCTGGCTGGTGTGCAGCTGTACTGCAGAGGCCAAGACTAGTGGACGAGGTGCACTAAAGACAAAGGCTCATTTCAAACACCATGAAACTGAACAAGGAACACAGGTTGTAACTTTTCCGTTGTCGTTTTTGTATTCACAGATACGGGAAGATCGTGTCCGCTAAGGCAATCCTCGATAAGACAACAAATAAATGTAAAGGTCAGTGTGTTTGTACCTGGATTGGGTGTCAGGAACATGCTGAGTGGCAGGAAAGAGTTCTAAAGGTAATGTAATGCGATGGTGTGCTGAAGCCTGTTCTGCTGAATGGCAGGTTACGGGTTTGTAGACTTCGAAAGCCCGGCGGCCGCCCTGAAAGCAGTTCATGCCCTGAAAACCAGCGGGATACAAGCCCAGATGGCTAAGGTGAGGAATTAGTTCTAGCCTGCCTGCCTGCCTGTCTGTTTATCTGTCTGTCTGCCTGCCTGCCTGCCTGCCTGCCTGCCTGCCTGCCTGCCTGCCTGTCTGTTTGTCTGTCTGCCTGTCTGTCTGTCTGTCTGCCTGCCTGCCTGTCTAACCATCTGTGTCTCATCCACGTCTATCTGTGTCTGTCTTGTGCACGTGTGTGTCTGGTCAGCATCTGTCTCTGAGTGTGTCTGTGTTAGCTGGCGACATGCGTGACAGCATGGTGGTCACATGACCCTGGATGCCTATCTGCTCTGCTCGTGACCTCATGTTTGCTGCCGAAACTAAATGTCCTCCCTCACTGCCAGATCACCAGCCCGCCACACGGCCGGCGCCTCTCTTTCTCTCACCCGTCTCCCAAAATCTCACCCACCAAAGCTGCATTTCATAGCTTACCACTCAGTATTAGCTGTTAGCATTCATGCTAATTAAGCTAAGCAGTTAAACACTGCTGTGATTATATAACCTAGCCACACCCAGTTAGCATTCTGTATGCTAACCTTTCACAGTTTGACTAGAGGTCGTATGGCTAAGTTGTTTCGCTCGATTCCTTAATCAAAGCGAAGGGTTGGCTATTCTGCTCCGACCAGATGACATATGGAGAGTTCTCCTTGGTGAAAAGTGGAATTTCTCCCAGTCAGCGCATTTCCCCTGGTCCCTGCCTCTCTCTTCCTGTGTTTAAATGCAGAGCAGGGAGTTCATTGATAAAGGGCTAGCCTTCCCCCAGAGGGACCTAGCATGCCATGTCTGTCTCCTGTGTTTCTGCAGAGGCTAGCAGAACACAGGCCGCGTACAGCTGCAGCTCTGCAGCTCCGTATGCCTCCAGGCTGGCTGGGCTGGGAAAACTCAGAACAATCCGATGGGAAGTCAGTAGGTGTGAGTTACTCAGGGAGAAACTGTAGTGGATTGGAGGGTGAGGCGTCCTACCGGCCACTCTGGAAACACGACACAGCCAGCTCCTGGAGAGCCTTAGCCAGAGCAGGCCTGCCCCACTGTCAGGGGCTGAACGAAGCTGTGATGCTATGATGTGTTTTTCTGTCAGTGTGATTGTCTGTGTCTGTATGTGAGTGTGTGTGTTTGTCTGTGTCTGAATGTGAGTGTGTGTGTGTGTGTGGTGTGATTGTCTGTGTCTGTATGTGAGTGTGTGTGTGTGTGTGAGCATGTGTTTGTGTGTGTGTGTATATGTGAACCTGCTCTCTCTACCCCTAGCAACAGGAGCAGGACCTCACCAACCTGTACATCTCCAACCTGCCTGTGTGTGTGGATGAGGCCGAGCTGGAGTCCCTGCTGCGTCCTCTGGGCCAGGTGGTCTCCACACGCGTCCTCAGGGACTTCAGCGGGTCCAGCCGAGGGGTGGGCTTTGCCAGGTGAGCCAGCGCTCCCGAGAGCCACGCTAAGCTAGGATAGGTCACGTTTTTTGAGAAGAAACTTTGGGCGCATTTTCTGACATGAACTTCCTGATATTGGTCCATAAATCTAGAGGTTTGACAGGGAAATCAAATAAATCCGATATCTGCGTCTCAGGACAGTGATGAATACGAGCAGTCGTTGCGTTTTGGCTGAATGCAATGATTGGACTGGCTACTTACCTGTCGTTCCACTGGCAGTGGGACAGCGATCACAGGGCGATCTGTCTTTCCTGTGTGAACTAAGTTTCCTTGGTCTCTCTCCCAGGATGGAATCCACTGACAAGTGTAACGCAGTGATTTCTCACTTCAACGGGAAGTTCATCAAGACTGCTCCAGGAACTTTGGGTAAATATCTAGACACATGTTGGTTAATATCTAGACATACATGTTGGTTAATATCTAGACACATGTTGGTTAATATCTAGACACATGTTGGTTAATATCTAGACACATGTTGGTTAATATCTAGACACATGTTGGTTAATATCTAGACATACATGTTGGTTAATATCTAGACATACATGTTGGTTAATATCTAGACACATGTTGGTTAATATCTAGACACATGTTGGTTAATATCTAGACATACATGTTGGTTAATATCTAGACACATGTTGGTTAATATCTAGACATACATGTTGGTTAATATCTAGACACATGTTGGTAAATATCTAGACACATGTTGGTTAATATCTAGACATACATGTTGGTTAATATCTAGACACATGTGGGTTAATATCTAGACATACATGTTGGTTAATATCTAGACACATGTTGGTTAATATCTAGACACATGTTGGTTAATATCTAGACATACATGTTGGTTAATATCTAGACATACATGTTGGTTAATATCTAGACACATGTTGGTTAATATCTAGACACATGTTGGTTAATATCTAGACACATGTTGGTTAATATCTAGACATACATGTTGGTTAATATCTAGACACATGTTGGTTAATATCTAGACACATGTTGGTTAATATCTAGACACATGTTGGTTAATATCTAGACATACATGTTGGTTAATATCTAGACACATGTTGGTTAATATCTAGACATACATGTTGGTTAATATCTAGACACATGTTGGTTAATATCTAGACATACATGTTGGTTAATATCTAGACACATGTTGGTTAATATCTAGACACATGTTGGTTAATATCTAGACATACATGTTGGTTAATATCTAGACATACATGTTGGTTAATATCTAGACACATGTTGGTTAATATCTAGACACATGTTGGTTAATATCTAGACACATGTTGGTAAATATCTAGACACATGTTGGTTAATATCTAGACATACATGTTGGTTAATATCTAGACATACATGTTGGTTAATATCTAGACATACATGTTGGTTAATATCTAGACACATGTTGGTTAATATCTAGACATACATGTTGGTTAATATCTAGACACATGTTGGTTAATATCTAGACATACATGTTGGTTAATATCTAGACACATGTTGGTTAATATCTAGACATACATGTTGGTTAATATCTAGACACATGTTGGTTAATATCTAGACATACATGTTGGTTAATATCTAGACACATGTTGGTTAATATCTAGACATACATGTTGGTTAATATCTAGACACATGTTGGTTATTTAATTTTTATGAATGATTGTTGTTATGACCATAATGATAATCATCATAATAAAAATATGATGATGATGAGGGTGATGATGATGGTGATAGTAATGGTGGAGGTGATCGTGAGGGATGGTGCTGATGATGAGGGTGATAATGAAGATTGTGAGGATGATGATGGTGATAGTAATGGTGGTGGTGATGATGATGAGGGTGATGATGGTGCTGATGATAATTTAGATTGTGAGGATGATGATGGTGGTGATAGTAGTGGTGGTGGTGATGATGATGAGGGTGATGAAGATTGTGAGGATGAGGGTGATGATGATGGTGTCCCTCCACAGCTCCCTCTGAGCCTCTGCTGGTGAAGTTTGCAGACGGTCAGAGGAAGAGGAGTAGCCACAGCCCCTTCATCCCCAGCGGGCGCACCTGGACCAGGGAGGGCGACCTGCGGCTGGTGAGAAGCCTTGACTACTGTTACCACGTCAACCGCTACAAGTGTAGATCCTTGACTACTGTTACCACGTCACATTTCAACCGCTACAAGTGTAGATCCTTGAATGAGAAAAAAGCTCAGTGGTAGTGCTTTAGACTGTAAAGGCTGCAGGTTCGAACACACCCCCTTTACGTTGCTTTGAATAAAAACATCTGCTAAATCAACACATAATTATTCTGATGGTTTGCGGTGTTGAGGTATCCTAACGTGACAGTAATGGTAGATGCCTTATTGTCTGTATACAATACAACAACATTTAGTTTGGCAACTCTCAAACAGCAACAAGAGCATTAAAACATACAACCTCTGAAATGAATTTGAATTAAGAAGATAAAAGGAATAATGTATTATAAGTGAGTGTGTGCTCAGAGCTGGGTGCTGGTGGTGAACGTGGTTGTGTGTTGTGTGTCTCCTTCAGGGTGGGGTGACTCTCACCTACGACCCTTCAGCCGCCATGCAGAACGGGTGAGTTCCAGGGCTGGGGGGGAGGAAGGGGTCTCAAGATCTAATCGTAATGGGAAAATTGCTACCTACCCCAATCTAGGATTACGGTCATCTTTTTTTATTTGCGGATACAGCGAATTTTTCAAATTTGAACCTGTCAAAATTGTTGTGATTCGAATACTTTTCAACTGTATTCAGAAGTGCTTGGATGTGTCTACCAGAGCAGATGTTTTGATATCTGGATGAATTCCTTCACCCAGGTTTTATCCGTCCCCCTACGCCCTGACAAATAGGATGATCGCCCAGACCACCATGTCTCCTTACATGTCTCCAGTCTCCTCCTATCAGGTACCGTGGTTTTCTGCTGCTTCCAGAACCTTCCGTGACCACATGGAACCAGACTCAGTGTTCTGTTAATGTGCTTAGCTGAGCAGACAGTGTACATCTGTCACAGGGTTTAACTGTTGTTACCTCCCTTTGTCCCACCTCTCCCTCCTTCTCCTCTGCCCCTCCCCTTTTATTCGCCAACCTTTTTTTCCCCCTGTAATCACCCCCCTCCTTCCTCCACCATCTTCCCCCCTTTCCCACCCTCTCTCTCTCTCTCTCTCGTTCTCTCTCTCTCTCCTTGGTATATCAGGTCCAGAATCATTCTTGGATGCAGCACCAGCCTTATATAATGCAGCACCCGGTAAGAGAATCGTCTTTTCCCACTCGTGTCATCACTGTATTTGGTGAGAAGGGCAAATGTCCGGCAGTCAACACAGCGGCCGGTAAAAAAACACAGCATGTTACTTTAATCAGGTCTTGGCTTCTGACTTGGCTGTACAACCCTAAACCAATGTGGGAAGAAAGAAGCTAGCGGAGTTCAGTTCCAGGAATCACGTTTTCCACAGGGTGAAAATTGATCTGATGTTTATTTAGGGATGGAAAAAACCACAAATGGTTTAGTCTGAGATCTCTTTCCTATTGTTTCTTTTTGTGGTGGTGCTGTTGTGGAAGAACAAAACAAGGAGATTCTCCCCTTCTCCTCTCCCCTCCTCTTCTCCTCCCCTTTTCTCCTCCTCCCCTCCCCCCTCCTCCTCTCTCCTATTAGCTGTGAACAATGTGAGTTGAATTTCACCTGAGTCAGTAGCTTGTCGTTCAGCAGAGTCTCCTGGTCTGTCTGGCCTTCAGCTCCCAGCAGCCAACAGGAAATGCCAGCAGCAGACGTGGTCTCATGACTGAGGCCACTAGCATCTCCTGCTAACAGATGGTTTGCAGTAGAACAAGTGTCTATGTTGTATCCACAGAACCCCCTCCCTCCCTCTTTTCTTCATACTTGGAAATGGTACATTCCCTCAAGGGCTTTTGCTTTATAGGGAAAACCTCCTATTAAGCTTGGCTTGTGTGAGCGAGGGACAAAAAAAATGGTTAAACAAATTTAAAACCAACCACACCCCACTTTGCATTTCTCTTTGCAAATCTTCATGAATATGCTGAGCTTTAAATCCACCGTTGAGTCTGACCCAGAAAATCGGCCATCATTAAAAGAACATTTGTGAAGGCGTCTAGCATGAGCTTTTTGCCTGCTTGACTCTAAAATAACTTCCTCTCTCTCCTTCCTTCTATACTTCTCACTCCCTTTCTTTCTTTCTCTCTCTCCTTCCCTCTCTTTCCTTCAATTTCTCTCCCTCCCTCTTCCTTTCTCTGTTCCTTTATGTCTCTCTCTTTCCCTCCCTATCGTTCTCTTTCTCTCTCAGACAGCTGTGATGTCTCCCTCTGTTGACCACTCCATGACCATGCAGCCGGCAGCCATGATGACTCAGCAGATGGGTCATCTCTCATTGGGTGGCAGCGGGGCGGTGAGGAGCATTCTGGGAAATACATGTGCTCTATATATAAATCAAATGAGATCATATTCTTGAGAAAGAATTTCTCAAGAATATGAGAGATTAAGGGATCGTACTTGAAAACAGGAGGTCGGCAGACCTATATACCTATACCTTATGAACGATTACAATATTCTGACGATAGGCCTTGAATAAACGAACGTCTGATTCTCTCTTTGCTTCAGTACATTTCTGCCAACGCTGCTGTTCATGGTGGCTATGTCCCGCATTACCAACACATACAGACAACCGTAAGGAAACACCTCTCTTTCCATAAGACACTGTCTGTCATGGCCCGTGGTGGTGGTAACTAACATTCAACTGTTCCCTCCCCAGGACAACGCATCACAACAGCAAGTGGACTCATCCAATAACTCCTCTCCCTACAGCCAACAAAGCAAGTAAAAGTAAGGTACAAGTTCAGTTCCGTTTGAATGAATCAGCATTCAACATCCAGTAGGGTGAAGTCGACTCAATCACTCAAACGATTAATGGAAAAAAAAAATTAAAGGCAGGGTAGGTATGTTTTGTGAAATTATCAATTTTGGCTTGAGTTCAGAGGAATTCAAACCAAAATATCCCACCCCCTCCCTTCAAAGCCACTCCTCCAAAACACATGAACGCCTGACGGGAGGTAGACAGACAAGTAGCCTGTCCAATCATTGCATTCGGTCCGAATGCCGTCCAATCATTAGTGCCGGTCTGACATTAAAGATTGGTCGTGTTTATCACATTCCTGTGACGCCCACAGATATCGAATTGATTTCACTTTACTGTCAAGCTTTTAGATGTATCGGTTGCTATTGTTGTGTCCAAAACAAGATGTGTCGTTTATTTAAGCAAATATGACAAAAAGTGCTTCACAGCAACATTACCTACCCTACCTGTTATTGAGGGCTTTGACCCAGTGGCAACATTGCTGTAACCAGTGCTGATGACCGTGATGATGGTTGTAGCATGGTCGTGCGTGTGGTGTTAATCTTGTTGGTGTGTTGACCGTGGCAGATGACCTTGGTGCAGTGCTGAAGGTTGTACGACCATGAACGGTTTCAGACTCCTCTGATTGGACCAGACCCAGGAAGTCTTCGGACAGCTTCAACCAAACATCTGTGCGTGCTGGAATTATGTAGAACGTCTAGGAAGGAGACTGACAAATGTGTAAATGGACAAAAAAAAAAAAAAAACGGTTATTATTCCCATTAAAAAAAAGAGACAGGAATATTATTTTTTATTTTGATAACAAAAAACAAAAAAAAACTGTTTATTTTCTACCTGGGATTCTCAAGTGGATGTGGTACACCCACTGTGTGATGTGATGTTCTAAATGCATGAACCTGATTCTTTTCTCTCCAAGGCTTCAGTGATTTTATAGGTAGTTTATTAGTGAGATATATGAAACATTTTGCTTGCAAAGAGTGTTTATTAGGTGAGGTGTTACTGGTTTCAATATGGTCTTTCAGGTGTCCTTTGAAGTAGGCCTGTAGGCTTTAGTGAAAATCAAACGTAGGAGGATAAATATGTGATAAATGCTGACATTTTTCCAAATGGATGATAGGTTGGAAAATGTGCCTTCTTTTGTGTCACATTAACCATTCAGAAACTCACTCACAAAGTAGGCCTACCTAGGGTTGGAATATTTGTATTAGTCCAAATTAATTTACTTTTTTTTTGGCACGATCAAGGATGTAGGCGCAACCCAGTCTGTTCTACACTAACAAACACGGCCACAAGACAATTTGATATCCAAACACATCCATACATGCAAACTTGAAATGAATGAGATTAGCTACATCGTGGCAATATCTTTTATCTTTTTTTATATATCTTTTTGAGAGGTAATGTTAACTAAAAGCTTTAGTCACACATGAAATTATAATTCGTTACAAAAAAATATATTAATACTGAGTCTTTCAAAAGACGTTTGCTCTGGCGGTCAGTTTGGCCGAATATCTACCTCAGTTTGATCTCGGCTGGAAGGCCAGGGTTCGCAGGACTAGCCCGCCTTGACTGAGCGGAATGGGAGCAGAGCTCAGGAGCTGGCCAATTAAGATACATCTTTTCTGACTTCAATTTCTTCCTTTGTCCTTTTTAAAACACAGCGCTTCACCTTCTCGTTCTATTCACCGTTTTTAGTATCTTTATTTTTTTACAAGGGGAGTGTAAAATTGTTTTCTGGTGAGTTAAAAAGCAAACTGATTCCAGCAGTAGTTGCCGAGTCACGTGCAATAAATGAGGAATGCTAACGGCATAACGACAGGATTTAAGCGGGATACAAACCATTTTATTCGCTTTTTATTGGTATACCATTGCTTGGAACCCAACAATGGAAGTTTGGATTGCTTTCACTGCGTTAATGCGGTTGATAAGCTAGCTAGCAATGTCTGAACCAAGTGCCATTCTGTGTTAGATGCTGGTAGTAAGGATGACAACGCAAAAAGCTTTTTCTCTTTCGATAGGCTGGGTGAAAAAAGAAAACAATTAAATAAACTACGGAAATAGAAACCTAGAAAATCAAGAGTCGTTTTTCTATTGTGTGTTTTGTATGTCAGGAACATTTGCTGGTGATATAACCAGTTAAAAAAAAAAACTTAGTATTTTTGTTTCTCTCTGTAACGATTTGTTACAATCATTGTTTTCCATGTCACTCAGAACTACCAGTCTTCTTGTGATTTCCTTCATTAAAGCCTCAAAATAAAAGTTTTCCATTACAACAATTTTTTTTTGTATGATTTGATTGGTGTG
The DNA here is from genome assembly GCF_038355195.1 of Osmerus mordax. NCBI lineage: Eukaryota > Metazoa > Chordata > Actinopteri > Osmeriformes > Osmeridae > Osmerus > Osmerus mordax. Next base: position 1,046,394 of record NC_090071.1, on the reverse strand, counting down.
CTGCTTACATTACAACAGCAGAGGGGGCTCTGTAGTTACTGTGAAGTGACGACGACGTTCAAACACATTGCGTTCGACCTCATATTGCTAAAACATTTACTACGATCCACGTTCCAGGTCAGCAGCTCGGTCCAGAACGAGTGATTTGGGGATTTTTAATCCCTTTACCGCAAATGTAACCAGCATTATTTTTGGACACTTTTTTTCACCGGGGGATCACGTAGTAATATATCCTTTGAAGTGTCAGTCTTAATGGATAGTCCTTCTAAGCCGGTAGCTTAGTGCGGCTGACGCGAGAGACTCTGAGGCACCATCTCCAACCGGTATCACGGATCAAAAAGATCCGGGGTGCAAATTTACCCCCCACTACCCTACACTCCACCCCCGGCAGACAGTAATGCCAGTCAAACAACCATAGATATCAACTTCTTTAAACATGAAGAGCAATGATGCCCCCCCCCCCCCCTCCCCCCCCCCCCTTCTCTCTCTTTCGCTCTCTAATTCTCCACAGCTGAAGAGACACATGGTATTATTCCCCGTAGCGGGGTCAAGGTCAATTTGGGGGTGTAGATGTGGAGAAGGGTTAACTTTGGAACTAAGTGTAATAGCCTCGTCTTCTGCTGTGGTATTCTGTAATAAAAAATAATATAAATATTCAATTGTCATTTGTCATGTAGACTCACCTGCCATCATTGTATTGGAAAGAATCTGTGTGTTTCTGTACATTGGCCATTGGTCTCTTTTCTCTCACACACACACACACTCTCTCTCACACACACACACACTCAAAGTCTTATACACGTGAATGCAAACAAATACTCACACATTCCAGTCATACCGCTATTGGGAAGGCAGGCAGAGTAATAATGTCCCTTCTTTCTTCAACTAACTCCTCTCCTCTGGAGACAATTAACTCACCATGCTTGAGTAAACACACACACACACAGTCAGCAGAAACAACCTGCACATCCATACACTTCCCCAGTCACACACACACACACACACACACTGAAACGCCTGTGAGGCCAAGCAGGAGCAGAGTGCCACTGCAGCACATTGGGCCTGTCAGCCCAGGTCTCTGGCCGTCTCTTTCTAATGAAGGCGGCTGTTATTTAGCCCAGCAGTTGTTACCGTCATTCATCTGCCCCACTGCCTCCCTGCCCCCTACACACACACACACACACACAGAGACAAGCTTATACATGTCACACACACACAGACAAGCTTAAACGTGTCACACACACACAGCAGCCAGTGGGCATGGGCAGTAGAGGCCGGTGTCATGCCTCATAAAGAGTTCCGTCTCTGCAGGGTGACAGTTCCTCTGGCCTGGACGCCTCTGTTTGTTCACACGGGTTTGCCCGTTCGTTTTCTACCCGGCGACAAGGAATCTCGTCTCCACGGGGACAGCATGGTAGCAGAGGAAACCCCCTACAGGTGAGTCCTCTTCCTACACCCCCCCCCCCCCCCCCCCCCCAGCCCACCTTGCAACCGTCACCCAGTGAGGAGAACACACTGGGAAACTGAATCTGGAGATTGAGAATCTGGGATTGAACTGTTGTTTAGGTGACTGATTCCATGCCTGGTCGTGTCCAGTTTCATTGTATTTTGGGGATATTTTCTTTCCTTCTCTCATGTGACCCTGAGGCTCTGTCAGGGAGGATCTGTCTCACCTGAGCTTCCTGGCGTATGTGGAGACATGACCTGACACACGTAGGAAAGGACTGGTGGGAAAGGAAAGGAGTATCTCTGGCTCAGAGGTGACGGGTCCAGGAACAACTGACGAGAGAGAGGGGAGGAGATGGGAAAGGAGAGGAGGAGATGGGAGATAAGATAACAGGTCTAAATGATAAGGGAGGAGTGAGAAAGAGAAATATATTGGGGAGAAAATCCTAGTAAAGAAGGCAATAGAAGAGACCACCGCAGTAAGTATGTATGGAATAAAAGGCAGGGGGGGTGGGAGGAGAGGGGGATACGAGAGGGGTGCAGGGTAACAGATGGGGCTTACTGAGATAGAGGGTGTGGTGTTGCATTAGACACCGCTAGCGCTGGACAAGAGGAGAAATCTGTATTGCAGCTGTCAGTGGTTCACCACCTACGCATGCCTTCCACACACACTCCCCTACACACACACACACACACACACCCCACAATGATTCCACACGAACTCCACAATGATTCACAGATAATATGCATAGATGAACACATACACACTTGCAGAGAAACGCACACCCTTTGCAACACAACCTGTTCAAAGTGTATTTCCCATCCACGTGTTAATCATCACACTGAAATAATCCCTTTAGTATGACAATGGCCTTTTCTTTTGTGCAAATGTAAAATATTAACAGCTCTTTAGTTGGCATGTCTGGGTCCTGTAGTCATATTGACTCATGGTGTGGTCTGCCTGAGCAGCAGAATATCACGCGCAACAGAACTGGTTACATCGCTTTGATCCGCATCAAAATACTTATGCAAAGCTACTTTACTCGACTAGAACAACAGATAATCAAATTTGTAAAGTAAATATCCAGTTTACTGCCACTTAATATGGCACGTATTTTGTCCACTGATGATAACATATCTTATTTACTAATGGCAGTGATCTGTAGGATAATAGAGCGGATACTGCCACGTGCCTACTGCAAAATTATTATTTTTAAATCACACAATAGAATGCGATACTTTCTTGCCATCCGTTACAACATTCTTTATCGAGAACAGTGTGAACATGTTCTGATTTATAGTCCAAGGGCAAAGCAAAATAAAAGTTTCACGCCACAGTAGAAGAAGAATATAGCCTAGTTTTGGAGTAGGCTACATGAACCACAATCTGAAGTTTAACATTAACCCGGGATTATAATTCTAAATGACTGATGATTTTTCATACATCCGGTTGTTCAAAGTCTCAAACTACCTTATCTGGCCTAGGCCTTCAGTAAGTATCAGTAGGCTACGTGGAAAAATAGTTTATAAAGCTTTTTTAAATGTTATTTTAATCCGACTACTATAGTAGCAACGTCAGGGGTTAATGTACTAAATAGTTTCCAAATCTATAGCATACTTTTCAGCATCAAATATACAAGTATACAATTCATATTATCCGATGAATAAATGCGGTTCACTTTACTCGTTGTTCCTCTCCTCCCGCCTTTGCGATTTGCTCGTGTATTCCCTCTCCGTCTAAATTCTCACCTGTACGGAAGTGAACATAAAAGGTTGGGCAGGTAAGAATGCCTGAGCAAAGAAGACAACGTTCTGAACAACGTTTACCTACAGGTGGTTACTGTCGCCGGTGCGCCCGAAAATGCTGCTTGAAACTTTACTCTGTTAAATATTAATTAAGGATTTTCAATGTAAACAATTGTTTTGATCTCTCACATTGCAGCAGTAACCGCGAGGACTAATGGGGCTTGTACTACTCAGTCTAATTCTTCAGTATTGGATCAACAACGTGGAGGGTGAGTCAATAATGGATCGTGCCCTACATACTTTCTCTCCAATAAGATACTTATCTGTTGAAGGTCACAGTTAATCACTTATTCTGCATTAGCCTTTCAGTTTTCCCCTTTAATGATAAAATGTATTTCATAGTGCATAACATCTATTACATCTAAAACTTACTAAGAAGCAGTAGTAAATCATTACTGTAAATAGCCTACTTACCAAAATCCCGCACAGAATATGATTTACAGTTCTCTGGTAACACAAACAAGTCAAATATTATCCGGGTGTGGATTCTCTCTCGCCACATCACAGAGATGATCAGTGATAGTCAGTCCTTTCCTGACTCAGCGAGCGCCGGCTTGTTAAGTGCAGCCGTGGGAGAGCCCAGCGCAGTCAGACTAGCTAACCACGCTGTGACCACTTCCATGTTGCTCCCTGCAGGAGCATGTTCCCCGGGCAGCGCGGCGTCCTGTGACGCCTGCCTCCAGCTGGGGCCCCTCTGTGCTTGGTGCTCCCAGGAGGTAAGCCACCCTGGCAGGGCAGCAAGCAGCTGTACGGGGGGTATAGCTCAGCTCAGGGGTGGGTGTATCCCGGGGGTGAGTGTAGCTAAGGGATGGGTGGAACTCACTAGGGAAAGGTATAGCTCAGTATAGGGATGGGTATAGCTCAGTGGTAGAACATGGGGATGGGTATAGCTCAGTGGTAGAACATGGGGATGGGTATAGCTCAGTGGTAGAACATGGGGATGGGTATAGCTCAGTGGTAGAACATGGGGATGGGTATAGCTCAGTGGTAGAACATGGGGATGGGTATAGCTCAGTGGTAGAACATGGGGATGGGTATAGCTCAGTGGTAGAGCATGGGGATGGGTATAGCTCAGTGGTAGAACATGGGGATGGGTACAGCTCAGTGGTAGAACATGGGGATGGGTATAGCTCAGTGGTTGAGCATTTGACTGCTCAGCGCAGGTTCAAATCCCCCTGTGTACCTTGCTTCAATGTAAACATCTGCTAAGTGACTACTTTACCAACACTGAACCTTCAGCCATGTTGATCCCATCAGCGCTGCGTCAGGGTGCGGTCAAGAGGTTAAAGATTGTTGTTGTGTCGTCTTTTGAAACCTCTCAGAATTTCACGGACTTGTACCTGGTCAGCGAGCGCTGTGACACGCCGGACGTTCTGCTCCAGAGGGGGTGCACGCCGGAACGGCTCGAGTTTCCGGTCACCAGTGTCGAGGTTCTTCAAGAGATCCCACTGGGGAGATCTGGAGAGAACCGCAACCACACCCACATCTCCCCTCAGAAGATGGCCCTCAAACTCAGACCTGGTACTCCTTATCATGATCATTTTGGGCCTTTTTTAAAGCTGTGTTTTCTGTGAGGTGGCAGAGAGACAGAAAGGAATGCAGGGAGAAAGCGAGGGGGAAGATATGCAGGGAATGGCCCAAGCCAGATTTGAACCGGGGTACCTGCGTAAAGGCCTTGTAAAGTTGATTTGAACTTTTTGATAGCGAAATGGAAGTTTGTCAAGGAGTAAGATTGTAGTGTCCATATCACCATTCTTAAAAATTACAACAGCCATAAGCTTATGTGTTTTCCTGCGTTTTTAGTCAGGCGTTAACTTGGATCATTTTGGACAGGCAGTGAGCTGACCTTCCAGGTGCGAGTGCGTCAGACAGAGGACTACCCTGTGGACATCTACTACCTGATGGATCTCTCCGCCTCCATGATTGACGACCTGGAGACTATCAAGGACCTGGGCTCCTCGCTGTCCCGAGAGATGGCCAAGCTCACCAGCAAGTTCCGCCTGGGCTTCGGCTCCTTTGTGGAGAAACCGGTCCTGCCGTTCATCAAGATAACCCCAGAGGAGCTAGCCAACCCGTGCTGGTAGCAGGAATAATAACAATGATATTAGTAATAACCTTTGTTGACATAGCGCCTCCCTCCCTCCCTCTCCCTCCCTCCCTCCCTCCCTCCCTCCCTCCCTCCCTCCCTCCCTCCCTCCCTCCCTCCCTCCCTCCCTCCCTCCCTCCCTCCCTCCCTCCCTCCTGGGGAGGATATGTTCAGAGGTAGATGAGGGAACTGGAGCGCTCCTTCACACCACATCCTCCTGGTGGAAGTCCCCACTTCCTGGGAGAGCACTTTACATAAAGAGGCAAACACTACACGAACCGGTTACTGATAACAGAAACAACAGCAGTGTTCTCATCTAGCAGATGACATACGATTTGATCATGAAAAGGGACTGAGGGAGGGGATTTGAACCTGCAATTTCTTGATTTGTTATAAAATGCTGAGCTATATCTGCCCCAAGTAGACCTGCGGGTCCTGTTCTCAGTCAATTATATCGTGGAAATGTGTTATTTTGCAGCGTTATAAAGTGATACACATGCATAAAAACGTGTGTTGAAGAGTGTGGCATATAGTGAAGTGATAACCAGCATATACACCAACATAATTAACCACCATATGGTGACAACCCACTTGTTTGACATCGCTTTGGATGAAACCATCTGCTAAATGAACACATGATCATTATTTTGACATGATACTGAATGCTTCTCTCCGGTGTTTCCCAGGGGCGTGGATAATAGCTGCTTGCCAACGTTTGGCTACAAGCACGTGTTGCCTCTGACCAGCAGCACAGAGAAGTTCAACCAGATCATCACCAAGCAGCGCGTGTCCGCCAACATCGATGTGCCCGAGTGTGGCTTCGACGCCATCATGCAGGCGGCAGTGTGTGGGGTGAGCTGTCGTTTCCACCGCTCTCATCTACACAACATTACACTTCTATTCATTCGGCAAAACACTTTTATTCATTCAGCAAAACGCTTTTATCCAAAGCGATAGTGTTCAAAGTAGGCCTATGGAAGGTACAGCAGAAGATCAAGGATCAGAAGTGTTTCAGTTCTAACAATGTTTCATTTACATTTACATTTAGTCATTTAGCAGACGCTCTTATCCAGAGCGACTTACAGTAAGTACAGGGACATTCCCCCCGAGGCAAGTAGGGTGAAGTGCCTTGCCCAAGGACACAACGTCAGTTGGCATGACTGGGAATCGAACTGGCAACCTTCGGATTACTAGCCCGATTCCCTCACCGCTCAGCCACCTGACTCCCCATGTTTCAGTGGTCAGGGTCCAGGTGAGTGAGCCAATGTCAGCCAGCTGTCTGCAGACCCCACAGCTGCGGTGTGTTTGTCTGGGCAGGAGAAGATTGGCTGGAGGAACAACTCCATGCGTTTGTTGGTGTTTGCCAGCGACGCAGACTCTCACATTGGCATGGACAGCAGGATGGCGGGCATCGTGATACCCAACGACGGGGCATGCCACCTGGACAGCAACAACGAGTATTCCATGTCCCACTCTCTGGTGAGGAGGCTCACGGAGTCACAGCGTTTGTCTGTTTGTTTTTTAAGCGTTGGAGAGATGGCTCGAGGATTTGAGTTGGTTTAGGTGCAGGACGTATGTGAAGCTCTCTGTGTGATGCTTGTAAAACAAGGCTGTACATATTCGATTGTTAGCATCTCTGCAGTATGTGTTACTGTTGTCTTGTTTGTTCCAGGAATACCCAACCCTCGGTCAGCTGATTGACAAGCTGGTGGAGAACAACATCCTCCTCATCTTTGCCGTGACGGAGAAGCAGAAACACAACTACGAGGTGAGCTCAGTTCCTTCATCTGTCAGGTGACATTCACGCAGAGCACACCAAACCCCCGTGTGGGTGAAAGATAGAGAAGTGACTGTGGGGAACTCTATCTCTGTGTATCAGTGAGGTTAGCATATTTGATTCAGTAAGCACTCCCGTGTGACGAGTCAGAACAGGTTCTCGGTCTTCCTGTTTGTTCCTCTGTTCCTCCTGGGGGGGGGGGTTGTGACAGATACGCTGGCCTAAGCGTTCCTCCTCTGATCCTAGGTTGTTCTCTACCCCCACAGAACTATGCAGACCTCATACCTGGCGCCACTGTCGGAATACTGGAATCTGATTCTGGGAACATTCTGGAACTTATTGTGACAGCATATAAAGTAAGGGTAATGCCCACGTCGGAGGCAGCACTTCTCTTGTGTGTGTGTGTGTGTTTGTGTGTGTTTTATAGTGAGATAGATTCTGTCCGTCGGTGTATCTGATAACATGTTTTTTGCTCCATTTTGCTTTACATCTTGCTTGCTTTCACTCAGTCTCTCTCCCCAGCCTATTCCCCTCTCTCTCTCCTGCACTTGCTCTCCCTTTCTTTCTCCCTCTCTCTTTCCCCCTCGCTCCCTCTCTCTCTCTCTCTCTCTCTCTCTCTCTCTTTCTCTGTGTCTCTCTCTCTCTGTGTCTCTCTCTCTCTTTCTCTCTTTGTCCAGAGCGTCAGTATGTTGTCAGCAGGCCTGTACATGCCCTTGCTGATTGAACCCCCTCTAGCTTTTTCTTGTTTGCTTCAGCCTTCCTCCCTCTCTCCCTCCCTCCCTCCCTCCCCTTCTCTCCTCCATCCTAACCCCCTCCTCTCCTCCATCCTAACCCCCTCCTCTCCTCCCTCCCTCCCTCCCCCTCCTCTCCTCCATCCTAACCCCCTCCTCTCCTCCCTCCCTCCCTCCCCCTCCTCTCCTCCATCCTAACCCCCTCCTCTCCTCCATCCTAACCCTCTCCTCCCTCCCCCTCCTCTCCTCCCTCCACCTCCTCTCCTCCATCCTAACCCCCTCCTCTCCTCCATCCTAACCCTCTCCTCCCTCCCCCTCCTCTCCTCCCTCCACCTCCTCTCCTCCATCCTAACCCCCTCCTCTCCTCCCTCCCTCCCTCCACCTCCTCTCCTCCCTCCACCTCCTCTCCTCCATCCTAACCCCCTCCTCTCCTCCCTCCCCCTCCTCTCCTCCCTCCCCCTCCTCTCCTCCATCCTAACCCCCTCCTCTCCTCCATCCTAACCCCCTCCTCTCCTCCCTCCCCCTCCATCCTAACCCCCTCCTCTCCTCCATCCTAACCCCCTCCTCTCCTCCCTCCCCCTCCTCTCCTCCATCCTAACCCCCTCCTCTCCTCCCTCCCCCTCCTCTCCTCCCTCCCTCCCTCCCCCCCCTCTCCTCCCTCCCTCCCTCCCCCTCCTCTCCTCCATCCTAACCCCCTCCTGGCTGAGGGGCCGGGCTGCCCCTAAATCCCTTCATCAGATGCCTCCTCTGCAACCCTAACAGCCACGTCTGAGCCAGCCAGGGTTAGAGGCAGCCAGGATTAGAGGCAGCCAGGGTTAGAGTCACACAAGGTCAGAGACAGACAATCGTCATATTTCTACAGTGTGTTGAGGTTTGAGGATGATATCTTGAGCTTTCTGGTGAGCTGCAGCGTACCGTGGCACCACTAAACCTCCCATGACCTCAGACCACACCAGCCTCGGGGTGAGTTGTGCAGGAAGCCTCCGTCAGCTCCCTGTCCCAGCTTGGAGCTCAGGTGTGTCCTCAGGCCCTGCGCTCCTCACCTGGAGAAGCCTTGATCCTGACTCACACAGACAGCTGCAGGCCCATGTGTGGACCTGACTGGCTGGGGGAAGTCCACCAGCTTCTCACTGGGTCTGACTGAGGCCTTTGTTATGTTTAGCTGACGTCTGATCTGTCCTGGGATCAAATACACAGTCCAGAAATCCTACAAACTGATAAGATTCATCAAACTATGAATTCATACGAACTGATGAAGTTTATAAAATGCTTCTAAACTACTACTGCTACTAAACCGCTCTGAAGACCGTTCTGGGCATCTGAAGAGAGATTCCGGAGAGCTTTCCCTTGACATATCCTCGTCCTCAGACGTGTTGATCTGTGTGGTTCATGTCCTCGTCCTCAGACGTGTTCATCTTGTGGTTCTTCTCCACATCCTCCAGGAGCTTCGCTCTGAGATCGAGCTGGAGCTGCTGGGCGACACGGAGGATCTTCAGATCAGCTTCTCCTCCTCCTGCCCCGACGGACAGGCCCAGCCCGGCCTCAAACGCTGCTCCAACGTCAAGGCCGGGGCCACGGTCAGTTACGGTTTGAACTTGTGCCACACAACGCCACCACCACCTTTACAAACACTGCTTTAACCGACTATGCCACCCAAAAGCTATCTCTTCGAAGGCGCAGCTGGGCTGTATTCACACGAGGAGTGAGTTTAACCAGTTCGACTCTGTTCCCCTCTGAAGGTGTCCTTCAACGTGACCGTGGAGCTGCCGTCCTGCCTGTCCGGGCCGCGACGCTTCTCCCTGAAGCCTGTGGGCGTGCAGGACTCCCTGGAGGTCACCCTGGAGGCCCTGTGCTCCTGCCCCTGCCAGGACGCCTCGGCCCCCAACAGCAGCCTCTGCTCCGAGGGCCAGGGGGCACTGGAGTGCGGGGTGTGTGTTTGTCGTCCGGGCTATGTGGGCTCCAGGTGTGAGTGCGAGGAGAAGGGCGCCCACAGCAGTGACTGCCGGGCGGAGGGGCAGGCGGAGGCGTGCGGAGGACAGGGGGAGTGCTCCTGCGGGAGGTGTGTGTGCGAGCCGTCCAGCTTCGGGCATGTGTACGGGCCGTACTGCCAGTGTGACGACTTCTCCTGCCTGCGCTTCCGGGGGGAGCTCTGTGGAGGTGGGTCGCTCAGACTGCTGACGGAGATGTTAGCCCTGTTTCCTCCAGGCCTTTCTGTATTAAATGTTTTTATTGATCATTCAAGTTAACATAAACATGTCGACAGACATTGGGCATCACAGTCTTTATGGATTAACAATACAGTCACCCCAATCAATGCAGATCTAGCAACTTTTCTGATCTTCCTCCAGGCCTTTCTAACTCTGGGTGTCAGGTGGCTGAGCGGTTAGGGAATCGGGCTAGTAATCTGAAGGTTGCCAGTTCGATTCCCGGCCGTGCAAAATGACGTTGTGTCCTTGGGCAAGGCACGTCACCCTACTTGCCTCGGGGGGAATGTCCCTGTACTTACTGTAAGTCGCTCTGGATAAGAGCCTCTGCTAAATGACTAAATGTAAATGTGTCTGTGTGTGTGTGTGTGTGTGTAGGCCATGGGGCCTGTGACTGTGGAGAGTGTGTGTGTCAGAGCGGATGGACAGGGGAGTACTGTAACTGCAGCACCAGTACGGAGAGGTGTGTGTCGGAGGACGGAGCACTGTGCAGTGGCAGGGGGAAGTGTGTGTGCGGCAGGTGTGTGTGTGCCATACCTGGAGCCTCCGGGGACACCTGTGAGAAGTGCCCCACCTGCGGAGACAGCTGTAGCTCAGCCAGGTAAGGCCACACCCGCACCAGGTCCAGTCAGGACACTCAGGAGGAGGTGAACTAGATTCTTATGCTATTTGTTTTTGCCGATTTTTAAGTAAAGTGTGACGAGAGAGAGAGAGAGAGAGAGAGAGAGAGAGAGAGAGAGAGAGAGAGAGGGGGGATCCCTCACTCTTCCCATGGTCTCTTCCAATTTCTTCCTTAGTGAGTTTTCCTGGGAGTGCTTCCTCGAGGGTTGAGGTTGGTTAGGGTGCAGTTCTGTGGGCATATGTGAAGTCCTCGGTGACACTGCTTGTAAAAAGGGCTCTACAAACACATTTGATTTCTGGGGTCACCAGGTCATCTTGCCGATGGAAGAGGTAGTTCCTCCTCTCCGACCGCATGTTTGTCGCTTGTTTCGGAGCACAAGGATATTAGTTTCTGCCTCTCTTATTCCCACTTCCCTACTCTATCCAGGAGGCATCAAAAGACTGCTAATTCCCCCAACACTGAACTAAAGAATCTCCATTGTAAAAGACCTGTCAGACATAGTCTATTTGACACCAATGTTTTGTGGCAGACTGGATGGAGACTGGAGGGAGAGAAAGAGAGAGAGAAAGAGAGAGAGAGAAAAAGACAGAACAGCCTTTGGGAACTCTGGGAAACAGCCCAGGCTCTTACTCTCCTCCTCCTCTACTCTCCACATGTGAATAGAAATTCCTGGACCCTAGGGACAAGCTCTCAGACGTGTGTGTGTGTGTCCTCAGGGCCTGTGTGGAGTGCCACATCCAGTCAGAGAAACACCCTGCGGATTGTCTTCACAAGTGCAGTGTGTCTAACATCTCTGTCAACGAGACCACAGGTACATACCGTCTCTCCTCCAACTCTGTGGGGACACCTGGACTGAACAATGGGGACTGGGACAAACACACAACTTATAGAACAGCAACAGCAGGAGACACATGACTACTTACTTTTCCGCAACTAATGCCCTAACCTGGAGTTTGTTTCCACATCATGGGCACCCACATCCTTTAGTAGGGGGCTATCAGAGTAGCATGCTAAGTTCCCTTATGGGTCAGAACACTGGGAGGAGGCTAAACAGACTAGCATGCTAAGTTCCCCCATGGGTCAGAACACTGGAAGGAGGCTAAACAGACTAGCATGCTAAGTTCCCCCATGGGTCAGAACACTGGAAGGAGGCTAAACAGACTAGCACGCTAAGTTCCCCCATGGGTCAGGGAGCCAGAGGTATGCCAACATGCTTCGACTCAAGTGTCCCTCCTTGCCCTTCTCCCTCCCCCACAGAACACTATCTGGGTCTAGGTTCCTGACACCGGACAATAGAAAACATATTATTTACCTTGTCGGACAGACAACCCTTTTGTGGTAGCAGTGAATAGAGAAGGACCTGGGGGTTTTCTTGAAGGCAGGGTTAGTTTGAACCTGGTTCCTCTTAGTGTAAGCAGAGAGGCATATCTGATCATCGTCACGACTCTGATAAGAAGGTATAACAATGGTGTGGAGCCCACATGGACACACACACATGTACGCATACACACACACTTATACATACATACACTTTTACACACACATAGATATACAGACACACACACTATCCTTTACACACATATAGATACGCGCACACACCAAAATATTTTTACCTTTGATATGGAAATTACACTGGCAGCCGAAAAACAACAAGCATATCCTCTTACAAGCTCCTACAATACACAGAGGAAAGCTGATATATGGCTGATTCATCTCCACATCTCTGTTCCAGGGTACGATGGGAGTCAGGCCATGCTGTGTACCCTGCAGAGTGACAACGAGTGTCTGATCTCCTTCAGTGTGGAGGTCGGAGACTCTGGTACAACAGTGTCCAACCTGCTGCTTCACGGTACGGACTTCTCTGCTACACTAAGACTCTCACCTCAAGCTCTCACGCTTCCAGAGGAACAGCCCATGGATCTGTGTGGTGTCCTCCTACACACACAATAATCATATAGATATATACACATACACACACTGTATATACGCATATACAGCAAATACTGTGTATGGTGTTCTGTGTATTTATTTTGAATTCGATTTTTGTGCAACTTGCTTTTAGCCAAGGAAATGTTTTGCAAATCTATCTGTCCCTCCCCCACTCCCCACCTCCCTCCCCCCAGACTGCCCACAGCCCCCCAACATAGCCATGATAGTGCTGGGGGTGTCTCTCTCCATCCTCACCATCGGCCTGATCCTTCTGGGTGTGTGGAAGATTCTGGTCTCTGTCCACGACCGGAAGGAGGTCGCCAAGTTTGAGGCAGAGAGGGCCAAGGCTAAATGGCAGTCAGTAGGTGTTCACTTTCTCCTTTGATCTGTGTTGTTTATATCTGTGTAATTAAGGTGGCGCTCTAAAAGGAGTATGTCCAGGAGGTGAATGTATCGCTTTTGTTGATGCTGTGTATGTGCAGAAATAGTTGCCATCCAGAGCCACTAGATAACAGGGTCGAACTTCTACTCCCTGTTTGTCTTCCTCCTCCCAGCAGTCAAGGGCACAAGACAGTGTTTCATTCTCTGCTTCTTCAAAATAGCATATCTCCCCAAGCTGAGGTGAGATGACAGCTTGTTCTGAAGGAGAGAGAGACACACATGTGACCTTGACAGTTGGGAGCAGGAAGAGAAAAAGGGAGTTCCAGCTAGACCTGTTATTAAATAAACCCAGAATCAAAGCTGGTTAAAGATGGCTTCTCGTCAGTTTCTATGGAAAGTGCTCAGGCTTGTTGAAGGTTAATGATGGTTTTGAGTGTTGCTGAGGTGAAAATACGAATCATTGCTTTTATTATTTTAGGTAATTTGAAAAAATGTTTTGAAAAAAATATTTGGAACCTTTGAAAAAATATTTTGGAAAAAAGTTCTAAAACTTAACGTTTTGAAAAGTCCCCCCCCCCCCCCAAAAAAAAAAAGTTTCGAAAAAAATGTTGCATAATTGATAAGTACTTGATGAGGACTCTACTGTACTCTACTGTATTCTGATCTGTTTTACCCTACTCTGTAATCCTCTCAGAGTAAGTGTAGTCAGTACTTCAACTTTTACCAGAGTATTTTTAAACGTGAATATCCGTACTTTTAATTGAGTGAGGGATGTGTGTACTTTTGCCATCTCTGTACATGTATAAGGAATGTCTGCAAGGGACACGAAGCGAACGGGGACCCTCTAAGCTTCCTTTTGTTTTGAACACTGCCCCCTGTTGGTCGTGTTAGCATTATCTCTTGTACTAGACTTCAGGTGGCAAAGTGTACAATAGCTTGGCACTCAATCATAACAGTCTACAGTTGTATTTACAGTTTGCCAGGCCATATTTCAGATTCACCTTTCTTTTCATCTCGCAGGGAACGAACCCTCTGTTTCGAAGCTCCACGTCAACGTTTAAAAACGTCACCTATAAGAACAATGGAAGAGAAAAATGCATTTCAATGGATCGCTACTGATGAATTCAGAGCGGAGAGGGTGACCTGCAAAGTGCACTGGTGTCTGTGCCAAGCAAGACAGTCGACAGCCTACAATTATTTTTTACGTAAGGTGTGTGTGTGTGTGTGTGTTTGTGTGTGCTTGAAAGAGAGAGAGAGAGAGAGAAAGAGAGAGAGTGAGTAAGAGTAAATTCATGGTAATGTATACAGTAACCAAAATATCTTAATAATTTTTGGAGATACTAAATGTCTACAGTAGCATTTAGCATCCATCTTGATGACTTTGCTGCTTAACGGGGTTTCTCTGAATGATAGTCTAACACTGGATTTATTTCTTTTCTCGTTTAGAATACTGTTGGGATTTGGGCATAGATAGGCTAGGCGCAGCAAGCAGGGGAAACCACTGCAATAATATGTATTTTTTGTGTCATGTTTTGTCTAGGATTTAAATCGAGGCTGTGCCTTGAGTGACGATGTAGTATTTTGTTTGGGGGAAATGAAGTGAACGTGTTTTTTCATGTTGTGTGACGCAATAATAAAGTTGAACTTTTTGAGTAAAACATTTTGTTTTACTAGACTGTTAAGTCCATAACAGTGGGGCTAAAACTTGTTTAACAGTATCCAAACGACGAACAAACATCAACGAATTGTTAGTGCAAATGTATTGAGTATTGATTGGAAATGTTCTGATTTTCGGCATCAGTTCTGTCTGTCCCCCGCCCATGAAAAACTTATGTCTTGACTGGCCACTGAGGCAACCCCGTGGGCTTACTGGGATGTGACGTCGCGCTTTCCAAAACCTGCGGAAAGTTGTGGAGAAAACAACCCGAAACAGACTTAGAAATCCTCGGAATGTACGAACCGCTGCCTTTATACTGCAACTAGTCGTCGACATGAGAATACAGCGGTCTCGTGGCATCGAGTTTTCAGCATTGTTGGGTTCTATCTTGGCTTTGTTTTTGGTGAATCACTGTGCATGTGCTAGTGAAGATGAAGTTCTGGATAAAAATCAACTTTCTGAATTATACAGTAAGTTTACCCGGTTCACAATTTTTTGTTTGTTTGAGCAGCACATTACTGCGAGTTAACCATCATGCACACCTGGAAAAGTAGGCTATATAAAATAACATTATGCTACTATGGTGCATGGTTCATGTTAAAAGTAGCCTAAGTAGGTTTGTGTAACAACTTGCATGAGCCTACATGTTGGATGGCTTGCGCTGTGCTGAATAACCACATATTGTAATTCTAATTTAGTAGGTTACGTTTCAGTCATAGGTTACAGCGTCATGCCACTATATTAGAACCAAAAAATCTGTGCGTTCCGAGACCTTGTAATGAATAGGGTTAGTGAAAGTTGTTCCACAACGAAACGCGCACAGCCGCACGCACGCACTTTGACTTCCATGACACTCGCAAAATGTATTACACACTCGCAGAACACAAACACTAGATGTACATTTTCTAATTGGCTGACCCTAACGATTGTACTCAAATCATTATGGCAGGCCTACATGTTTAACGGTGAACGTTCATCAGTTAGCCCACACAGATGTTTAGTACGTGGTTAAATGCAAGCTGTTAAACGTATGTTCTTAGAACCAAGTAGGCTATTGGTTCTTTCTTTTTTTTTTTACACACACACAACGTGCATATCACTGATAACCGCCCCTCCTTTTTGGACATGTCTTTGTACCACAAGACATGATCCAGTTTCACTATTATGGCCCCAAGCAGAGGTTGTCTTGAGGGGCCTCACATGTCTAGACCATGAAGCACTTTTCTCCATGAGTGAAATATGAACCAGGACCTCTGTCCGGTAGCCTAATCATTCAGAATGGTTCAGATTTTCTGATAACACTCACTGTCATCCTGGCGCGCAACGCTGGACGTAACTTTGCCAAAGAATAATCTTTTATCATAAGAATTCATCCTGGTGATCCATCCCCCCTCCTCCCCAGACAAGGGCCTGTTCATTCTGGAGAGCTCCTTGCTAAAGCGCTGCGTCAGCGCCGGTGACTCCAACCTGACCCTCGAAAGCTGCGATCGGCCCACGCGCCGCATGCTCTGGAAGTGGGGTTCCCGCCACCGCCTCTTCAACCTGGGCAGCAGTCTGTGTCTGGGCCTGAACATCAGCGACGTTACCAACCCGCTAGGCACCTTCGAGTGCGACTCGCCTCTCCGTACCCTGTGGTGGCGCTGTAACGGCAACACGCTCTACGGGGCGTCCCAGCTGAAACTGTCGGTGGAGGGACGGTTGGTGGCTGTGAAGAAGAACTCGTACCACAAGTGGAGGAAGTTATCCCCGCTCGGGGAGGGCCCGTGCGCCTACCCGTACGAAGGTGAGTGGGTTCGTTGATCACCATGGTTTGGATTGGGGCAGTCAACTAATGAACAAACATGAATGTCTTTTAAGACCATTCCTTGAATCGACACCAAAATACTGTTGCACTTCTGATCCTTGATGTCTCTGAATAAAAACGTCTGTTAAACTAATTAGTGTCCATGTCGTTGAAGAAGAGTTTTGGTTTCGATGAATATGTCTCTTTTATCCAAAGCCACATACAAACAGTGCCTCTCGAAACGCACACTCACTGTAAACGTGATTGTTGATCGCAGGGGCATAGGTTGGTTTCCAAATGTGGAAGGGAAAGCTTGTTTAATAACTGAAGATGCACCATTAAATGTAATTGTCTTAACAGTGTTTGTGTGGAAAGGGGTATGGGGGGGGATTTGCCGACTTCAGAATGTCCATTGAACTCTAGAACCCTGGTAGATCGCTATGGTGACAAGCTTCATGAAGGCTGTTCTTCCCTACAGAGATCCACCCTCTTCTGGGGAATGCCCACGGCACGCCCTGCGCTCTGCCCTTCAGGTACAACAACCGCTGGTACTCAGAGTGCACCTCCGAGGGCAGGGAGGACCATCACCTCTGGTGCTCCACCACCAGCCGCTACGACGAGAAGTGGGGCTTCTGCCCCAGCCCAGGTAACACACACACCTGCCCCAGCCCAGGTAACACACACACCTGCCCCAGCCCAGGTAACACACACACCTGCCCCAGCCCAGGTAACACACACACACACACCTGCCCCAGCCCAGGTAACACACACACACACATCTGCCCCAGCCGACGTAACACACACACACCTGTCCTAGCCATGGTAACACACACACATACCTGCCCCAGTCGAGGTAACACACACACCTGTCCTAGCTAGCCAAGGTAACACGTGTGTGTGTGTGTGTGTGGGCATGGCAGACTCCAGCTGTGACACGTTCTGGGACGCGAGCCAGGAGCTGGGGGCGTGCTACCAGTTCAACTTGTACACCATCCTCACCTGGAGCCAGGCCCACTCGTCCTGCCTGGCCCAGGGAGCCAGCCTGCTCAGCATCACACACCTGGACGAGCTCAGATACATCCAGGGTAGGCTCACACACACACACACTGTGTAAACTGTATACAGACCTGGCCGAGCACAGATACATCCAGGGTACACACACATATTTGTGTCCCCCCCTTCAGAACGTCTTGGTGGTGACCTGGGGGTGATGGTGTGGATCGGACTGAACCACCTGAGGGAGGGAGAGGGGTGGCAGTGGTCAGACGGCTCTCCTCTCGGCCTGGTCAACTTCACCTCAGGTAACGTGAGGCTCTGCAGCTCACTGACAGACCAGGGCAGGACAGACCACATGGACACTGTTGGTCTGTATATTTGATAGGTGAATATGGGCTCTTCTGGTGTGTCTCCAGGGCTGTCTCCCACCCCCCTGAAGGAGAACAGGCAGTGCGGGGTGTACCTCTCCCATGGGGGCCGCTCCCCGTGGCACAGCCTGGCGTGTGAGTCGGCTCTGCCCTACATCTGTAAGAAGATGCCTAACAACACCCGCCGGGCCGAACCGCTAAGTAGGAACTGGATCAGGACCACTTTCCTTAAAATGTGCTTGTTTACTTTATGAGAGTGTATAGTACCGAGCACTGAGTCAGCCCTTCCCCTCCACAGGTAACTGGCAGTACTATCGTACAGAGTGTCTGGAGGGTTGGCTGGCCCACAACGGTTTCTGCTACCGGATAGTGGAGGCAGGATCGTGGGAGGAGTCCTTGGCGGCATGTGACTCGGATGCAGCCGGGCTCGCCAGCCTCCACTCCCTGTCTGAGGTCAAGCTGCTGCTGCGCCTGCTGGCAAACCGTGAGAAACTACCGCCTGCTGTCGCCCTGGAAACCACTTTTACTGTAGTAACTGCTGTCACCCTGGAAACCACTTTTACTGTAGTAACTGCTGTCACCCTGGAAATCACTTTTACTGTAGTAACTGCTGTCACCCTGGAAACCACTTTTACTGTAGTAACTGCTGTCACCCTGGAAACCACTTTTACTGTAGTAACTGCTGTCACCCTGGAAACCACTTTTACTGTAGTAACTGCTGTCACCCTAAAACCAGTTACTGTGATCTACTGCTGTTAGCATAGTTACTTTTATTGTTGTGACTGACTGTGTGTGTTCTCCAGTGTCC
The DNA here is from genome assembly GCF_038355195.1 of Osmerus mordax. Lineage (NCBI taxonomy): Eukaryota > Metazoa > Chordata > Actinopteri > Osmeriformes > Osmeridae > Osmerus > Osmerus mordax. The sequence continues at coordinate 1,027,800 of NC_090071.1, read as the reverse complement.
GACGCCCACTCGGAGGTGTGGATCGGTCTGGTGAAGAAGGTGCGGTCTGCGGAGGTGGAGTGGTCAGACGGCTCCCCCGTCACCCTCACCCTCTGGCACACTCAACAGCCCGTCTATCACCATGGCAACGGCTTGCTCTGCGCCAAGGCCGACAGGAAGGTGGGTACCTCACACACACTCTCTCTCTCTACGCAAGCTGTTACCACTGTCATGGTGCATGGTTTCTGAGAGGAGGGGTGCCCAGTGGCTCACCGGGTAAGACTGCGTGCTGCTAAGCCCCTAACGGAGGGGTCCGGGTTCGATTCCGGCCATGGCCATTTCCTGCATTTCCTCTCTCTCTCTCCAACTGTGTCTATAAATTAGAGCCAAGAAACATATTTTGAGAATGTGGTTCATTTGAGGAGGCAGTGCAAATTATGGTGTGGTGTGTGTGCTTGTGCGTTTGTGTGCGTGTATTTGTGTGGTGTGTGTGTTCGTGTGTGTGTGTGTATGTGTGTGGTGTGTGTGTATGTGTGTGCTTGTGCGTTCGTGTGTGTGTGTGTATTTGTGTGGTGTGTGTGCTTGTGAGTTCGTGTGTGTGTGTGTATTTGTGTGGTTTGTGTGTGTGTGTGTGGTGTGTGTGTGCAGGAAGGCAGCTGGACCCTGGCTCCCTGTGACGCATGGCTGCCTGCAGTGTGCAGGAAACCTGGTCTTCTGCCTCCCCATCAGTCAGAAGACTGGGATGAGGGCTGTCCTGTGGTAGGTCAACACACACACACACACACACACATGTATTATCCCATGCACATACTCACACACCCATCATTATTCAGCGTAAACAACATAACACTTTCCCCACCACAGCCTGATAAGGGTCTGCTACAGTAAGTCTACAGTTTGGGCTGAGCCACTGTCTGAATTCTGAAGTGCTCTCACAACATATTTCTTATATCTCATCTTCTGATCAGCAAATTCAGCACCAATCTTCTTCTGATGCCCATATTTAGAGAGCGTTGACATTTGAAAATCCTCTGTCGTTAGCTGTTAGTTGGGTCGTTAGCTTAACCGGTTAGCAGCGATTCCCACTAGTGGTCCGCTAGGTTAATACAGGTGGACCGCCAAACCAATGAAAACTAAAGTATGAAAAATGAATACATATACAAAATATCTATATATACTGTTGTTAAATGATTATTACAAATCTTACTAATTTTTAAATTACATTTTGCCTTGAATTCATCATGACCAAAACGCCAATAGTTACGCTTGGCACGTTGACAAAAAAAACAACTGACGTTTCCGCCTGAACTTGCATACGCCCCCCCCCCCCCCTCCGCATAATGCATAAGACAGGTGACCAACTTCCGGTAGCGAGCAGTTACAAAAGAAGTTACAAAATGCAGTTCGGGTTGTCTTCCCAAAATGACAATCAACGATGTACATAGGAGTCTATGTTGCTGCCCTTCAAGCAAGAGGGAAAAGGTGTTCAAATTGTACGTTTCGAGCAACATCGACAATTACGAAGGTAAGGTTTATGTAGAGCTAACTCACACGGTAAAAGTAGCTAGTGCTAGCTAGGCCAGCTCTAGCTATTTAGCTAGGATTTGAGCAGTAACGTTAGCTAGGATAAGAATTTTTAGCTACATTATAATGTACTCAATTATCTGTCAGCTTACTTGCTAGTCTTTCATGTTGACTCACACAAATAATTCGTCCCCAGTCATATTTTTTCTCTATGGATAGCTAGTGTAAAGTAAAATGCATTTCTCAGTTTCGGACAAAAATCTGGAAACAGATCTCATCTCCGTGAGTTGGTTAGCGTCGACTAGTTGGTTAACTTAGTTGGTGGAACGTCGCCCATAGAACATCTGTTTTATAGTGACGGGAAAGTCTGTTTTGCATTGACGAACAATGAGCTGATTCAATGACCACCGACAGACGTAGCCTACTGTGCTGTCTGACTATTGTGGCGAGAAGAAAGCTTGTTTACTGACATCTGGAGTCATGAAGGCTTCTTCAGTGCTCCGGACTGAGGAGAGTCTGTGGACGCGCTCCGGACTGAGGAGAGTCTGTGGACGCGCTCCGGACTGAGGAGAGTCTGTGGACGCGCTCCGGACTGAGGAGAGTCTGTGGACGCGCTCCGGACTGAGGAGAGTCTGTGGACGCGCTCGACAGCTCTGAGGACGGAATCCGTTTTTAGAACTCATAAAGGACGTTTTTTATTAAGCGCGTTTGTTTTAACCGAAGCTTCGCTTGACCAGAAACTTGAGTCTGATTTGAGAACAAATGAGTTGGAATACTACAGTGACAGCAAAAAATGCTACCTGATTCAGATAATGAATACTAATACTATTACTAATACCATCACTAATACTAATTCATGCCACTTGATTCAGAATACTTCCACTGTTCCTTATTGAAAGGAGGGCTCCAGTGAACAGCTCCTTTGTTGTGCATTCCTTCCACACGCGAGTGTGTTGGCTCTGGGGTGGTTGGTCACCAAGTGCATTGGGGTTAATCTTGGGGGCATGGAGGGGTCAAATGGAGACCACCTGTGAAAACACAGCTCCACCAATTCATATCCGCATGCAGCCCCCACCCTGCCCTCCACCACTGGTGTTGGAATCCCCCTGAGCCAGCCTTCTCCTAACCCTCCAGCCCCCCTAACCCTCCAGCCCCCCTAACCCTCCAGCCCCCCTAACCCTCCAGCCCCCCTAACCCTCCAGCCCCCCTAACCCTCCAGCCCCCCTAACCCTCCAGCCCCCCTAACCCTCCAGCCCCTCCTGTCTACTCCTCATTTCCGCTCTCTCTGCTCCTCCCTCTCTGTACTTTTTTGTTTCTTCTCTCTCTCTCTCTCTCTCTCTCTCTCTCTCTCTCTCTCTCTCTCTCTCTCGCTCTCTCTCTCTCTCGCTCGCTCGCTCGCTCGCTCGCGCTCTCTCTCTCTCTCTCTCTCTCTCTCTCTCTCTCTCTCTCTCTCTCTCTGCTGCTGCTCTGTTAGCTTGTAGTAGCAGCAGTCCGTTCTTGGCTAGTTCCACAGTCTTGCTCCTGATAGTCGGTGTATTTAGACAGTAACTCTATCCAGTGGTGGTGCTGTAGACAGCTCCTAAAAAACTCACTTATTTCAGGTGTGTGAAGGGGGCAATGGGGTACATGAAACTGTGATCTCCCAGTGTGTTCAGCTAAGAAGAATATTGGTTAATATCACCAGGTGGAATTCTCTGAAGGGAAGTGGTGTCCAAAAGTGTGTTTCCATCACAGCAGGACTATGGTGCTGCTCTTGTCAGAGTTACTTTGCGATGTGGCTGGTAAATACAGAGCTTGACTCTGACCACAGAAACACAGTTTGAACCCGATCTCCTGCTGTCCTTTCTATTTGCACTATATACACGTCACTGGGGATAAAAGGGTCTGTTGAATAAAAAACATATTAACAGTCCTAACCATAACAAGAATGTAATGTATAAAGTAACCGTGGTGATGTTGTGTTCAGGGCTGGAGGCGGTGGGGTCACTCCTGTTACACGGTGACCTCTCACCCTCAGACGTTCCAGGACGCTGTCCGGGGGTACTACTGCAAGGCCCCTCTGCTGACCCTGGAAGACAGGTGGGACACAGCGCTCCTCTCACCCCACCCCACCCCTCGCTCATCTCATCTCACCTCGCTCCTCTCACCCCACCCCTCGCTCATCTCACCTCGCTCCTCTCACCCCACCCCTCGCTCATCTCACCTCGCTCCTCTCACCCCACCCCTCGCTCATCTCCTCTCACCTCGCTCCTCTCACCCCACCCCACCCCTCGCTCATCTCACCTCGCTCCTCTCACCCCACCCCTCGCTCATCTCATCTCACCTCGCTCCTCTCACCCCACCCCTCGCTCATCTCCTCTCCCACCTCCTCCCTGTGTCCGCCTCCTCACCATCTTATCCCTCCCTGACAGGTTCGAGCAGGCGTTTGTCAACAGTTTGATCAACGAGCTGGGAGCCAATGAGAGCACTTCTTACTGGACGGCCCTCCAAGACCAGGGCAACACCGGGGAGTACAGTTGGCTGGGGCACAACGGCTCCTCCCTCCCTCTCACCTACACCAACTGGAACAAGCACCAACCAGGTACCACAACCTGTACACGCTCTGTCTCTCACACACACTCACTGTCTCACACACACACTGTCTCACACACACACACTGTCTCACACACACACACTGTCTCACACACACTCACACACACACTGTCTCACACACACACTGTCTCACACACACACTGTCTCACACACACACACTGTCTCACACACACTCACTGTCTCACACACACACTGTCTCACACACACACACTGTCTCACACACACACACTGTCTCACACACACTCACACACACACTGTCTCACACACACACTGTCTCACACACACACTGTCTCACACACACACACTGTCTCACACACACTCACACACACACTGTCTCACACACACACTGTCTCACATACACACACTCTCATATACACACACACGCTCAGACAGCACGCATACAGTCTCACACACACAATACACACACAGGCACTTAAATGCACAATACACATTTTCAATTTCCCCTAGGGGAAATACCTATCTATCCTTCTATCTGTGTATGCAATCACACACAACCCTCACAGTAGGTACCCAAACACACACACAAACACACACACAAACACACACACAAACACACACCTTTTGTCAGTTCTGACTCACTGTCCCTGCGGCTTGTTCTCACAGGTGAGCAGTCTAAGAATGAAAGAGTCTGGAGAAGATGTTTGTTTTGCCCTCCAGTGTTTGTCGTTAACCCTCCTAGTCATCACACCATCATCACAGCTGACTGTGTTTGTTCAGCCCTGTTTACAAGCACTGTCACAGAGGGCTTCCCAGATGCCCACCGATCAACACCTATAACCAGCCTCAACCCTCAGAGAAGACTGGAAAAACTGTTGCTATGGGAGTTGCTATGTAATTACTTGCTAGTAAATGTAACCTTAATGGCAGGTGTTGCCTAATGTAATTTAAATGTCTGACTCCTTCCCTCCCTCTATCCCTCCCCCCCCCCTCTCTCTCTCACCCCTTCTCTCTCTCTCTGACCCCTTCTGTCTCGCTCTCACCCCTTCTCTCACCCCCTCTCTCTCGCTCTCACCCCTTCTCTCTCTAGTCAGTTCAGGTGGTTGTGTTGCCATGTCGGGTGCCCAGGCCCTGGGTCACTGGGAGGTGAAAGACTGCATTTCCCAGAAGGCCTTGTCGGTGTGTAAGCAGAGCATCAGCAACTACCAGGAAGTGCAGCTGCCAGTGCAGCACATCGACGCGTACGCCCCCTGTCCCCTGGGGTGGGAATCACACTCTGGTCTGCTTCACTGTTACAAGGTCAGACCACACTGTTCTGAGTTCTCTCTCTTTTAATCTTTCTCTTCTTTCTTCCCCCTCTCCTTTCGCCCTTGCTTTTCTGTTCTCCTTTGATGCCTTTTAGCTATTTGAAGATATGATCTCTTTTGTTTGACCTCTCCCTCCTCCTTTTCCTCTTTCTTCTTCTCCTCCTCCATATCTCCTCCTCCCTGTCTCCTCCTCCCTGTCTCCTCCTCCCTGTCTCCTCCTCCCTCTCTCCTCCTCCCTGTCTCTTCCTCCCTGTCTCCTCCTCCCTGTCTCCTCCTCCCTGTCTCCTCCTCCCTCCCTCTTCCTCCCTCTCTCCTCCTCCCTCTCTCCTCCCTGTCTCCTCCTCCCTCCCTCCTCCTCCCTGTCTCCTCCCTGTCTCCTCCCTGTCTCCTCCTCAGGTGTTCCACAGTGAGAAGATCCTGATGAAGCGTTCCTGGGTGGAGGCTGACTTCTTCTGCCAGGCGGTGGGTGCTGAGCTGGCCAGCTTCCACCACTACGAGGACCAGCAGTTTGTCCGGCAGCTGCTGCAGGACATGTTGGAAGGGTTAGCAGCTCCGTCTGTCCTGTACTTCTACTGAACCACTGGAACCGGGTGGCGTGGTGAACCAACCTGCTGTGTTGTGTGTGTGTGGTGGTGTTTCTCCAGAACAGAGGGTCGCTGGTTCTGGGTGGGCCTGAACAAGAGAGATCCACAGCTGGCTGGAGCCTGGGAGTGGTCAGACCGGACGCCCGTAAGACTCTCTGGTTACATTTACATTTATTCATTTATTCATTTAGCAGACGCTTTTATCCAAAGCGACTTCCAAGAGAGAGCTTTACAAAGTGCATAGGTCACTGATCATAACAACAAGATAGCCACAAAAACATCGCGAGTAGCCAAAACATGAAGCACACATTGTGAACAACCAAAGTAAGTGCCAAAGGGAAGAACCATAAGAGCATGTAGTTAAACAAGTTACAATTAAACAACATGAACCGCTATAAGTGCAAGTATACCTGTGGAAAAAAACAAAACAAGCAACAATAATAAAAACAATATATCACAGCGAGTACAACATTTTTAAATCAGTTACCACTAACCACAAGAGCAACAAGTCTCTAAGCAAGAGTCATTGTGAGCCTTGAGGAAACTAACATCGGGTCAAGCGAACCATTCCTAAGTACCGTTGTACACCCGGAACAAGTGCGTCTTGAGCCTTTAAGGTTGTTGGTTGTTGTTTGTTTTGGTGATGATGGTGTAGTTCTATCACAAGCAAATGCACTCACGCATAGTGGGCTGCCCTGTACCATGTTAATGTGTGTGTGTGTGTCCCCCCCCCCCCCCCCCCAGGTGGTGTCATCGTTCATTGAGGATAAGAGCGAGGAGGGTGACAGTCATAGTTGTGCTGTGTTCAGTGATCTGACCAACTCCCTGCTCCCTCAGCCCTGTGACGGCCAGCATGAGTGGATCTGCAACGTGGCACGAGGTGTTACTACTCACGACACACACGCACACACGCACACACACACACGCACACGCATGACCTCTGAGATGAGTCTGAGCGGAGGTTTTGGAGTGCAGGTGAATGAGGGTACTGTGTCTTTGTTCGTCAGGTGTTGAGCTGAACAAGCCCTACTGGTACACAGAACGTGAGTGACATCATCATCACATGACCTCCTCACTTCCTGTATGTGGACAAGAACAACCTCCTAACCCCTCAAGCTGATCAAACTTGGGACATGTTTGTATATTTGGGTCATTTTTCTCTTTTCTGCAGAGGATGAACCCTGGGTTTTCTACAAAGGAGCAGAATATTTGTTGGCCAAAAAGCCATTTCCCTGGGAGGCGGTGTCGCTGGCGTGTCAGATGATGGGTGCCAGCCTGCTGTCCATCCACTCCAGAGAGGAGCTGAGATTTGTTAAAGAGCGCATGGGGCGGGTGAGGGGAACACACACACACACACACATACACACACACGGGATAAGAGGAACATTAAATGAGAGAATCTACCTTTTCCTGTTTTCTCTTCTTTTCCAGTTGGGCAGCTCTGATTGGTGGATCGGCCTGTCTACGGACTCGGTGACAGAGAAGTTCAGGTGATCAGCCTCTCTGGGTCACACACACCATAACTCTCTGTCTCACTGGGGGGGGATTAATGTGTGTGTGTGCGTGTGTGTGTGTGTGTGCGTGTGTGTGTGTGCAGCTGGAGTGATGGGTCAGAGCTGGACTATCATCACTGGGCTGAAGGCAGCTCCCATTCTGCTCCTGTCAAACAGAAACGCTGTACTACCATGTCTTACCAGTCAGGTTAGTACACTCACACACACACACTCACTCTCACACTCACACACACTCATGCTCTGTAACGTTGTGCGGACAGGGAGGTGGACGGTTAGGGAGTGCGGCGGTCTCCATGGTTACGTGTGTAAGCGTCGGACGGTGTCGGTGGTGGAGATCCCCAGAGAGCCTCACTACATCGGAGGCTGTCCCGAGAGGTGGCTGTACTTCGGACACAAGGTTCTCAAACACACATGCACACATCACCACTCTCCGAGTGATACAGCAGCCCCAGATTGTCCTGACAGCTCTCCCTGCTCCTGCCCCCTCTCCCTGCCCTCTCCCTGCTCCTGCCCCCTCTCCCTGCTCCTGCCCCCTCTCCCTGCCCTCCCCTTTCTCCCTTGTCTGCCTCTCCCTGCTCCTGCCCCCTCTCCCTCCCCTCCCCCTTCTCCCTGCCTGCCTCTCCCTGCTCCTGCCCCCTCTCCCTGCCCTCTCCCTGCTCCTGCCCCCTCTCCCTGCCCTCTCCCTGCTCCTGCCCCTTCTCCCTGCCCCCTTCTCCCTGCTCCTGCCCCCTCTCCCTGCCCTCCCCCTTCTCCCTGCCTGCCTCTCCCCCCCCCAGTGTCTCCTGTTGCACCTCCCCAGCAGCCCGACTGAGGGGAAGAGCTGGCGGGACGCCCAGTTCATCTGCTCCTCCTTCCAGGGCTCGCTGGTGGCCATCGAGGACGAGATAGAGCAAGGTAGCCGACAGACACTTTAGTTTAAACAACCTTGATTATCCTGCTACATAAATCACCTGTACTGTGGGTTGTACTGTTGGGATGGGCAATAGTATTGTCTTGTATTCTATCGCAATATATTGGACCGTATAGTATGGTAATGTATCGTATCGTGTTGCATCGTAACGTATCGGATTGTATCATATCGTAACGTATCATATCGTAACATATCGGATTGTATCATATCGTAACATTGTATATTGTGTTGTTGTTTGCTGCCCTCAGCCTACATCACCATGCTCCTTCAGGGTGGAGCTGTGGGCGTGTGGATTGGCCTACGAGATGAGGACACCATGAAATGGGCCAATGGCAGACCTGTGAGCTACACAAACTGGTCTCCGGTGGAACCGAAGAACTCTCCCTCTGTGAGAACACACTCTCTCTGAACACACACAGCTCATCATCTGATCAGAACATGGACTTTACACTTTCAGCTACATTCAGCAATTAAAGTGCTGGTGTATGTTGTTCTGTTAATGTGTGTGTGTCAGTCGGAGGAGTGGCTGAGCGGGTCTCTAGCAGCAGATGAGCCGCTCTGCACGGTGCTCTCCAACAACCACAACGTCCACCTGACAGGGAAGTGGTACGATGACGTCTGCACTGAGACTGGCTACGGCTTTGTGTGTCAGAAGCCCCAAGGTAACACACTGCCTGTCTGTCTGCATGTAATTATTTATAAACTGTGTTCATGCATTGTTGCCTACTCCCCTTCCTCTGCCATACCTACACACCACCTCCCCACCACCCCCCTCCCAGACCCGTCCAGCCCCCCCACCCACTCCTACCTCCACCCCCTGCCTGAGCGTCCGGAGTACCGGGGGCGGAGCTACCGAGTGCTGCAGGGGAACCTGAGCTGGTACCAGGCTCTGCGCGTGTGTCTGGAGGACGGCTCTGACCTGGTCAGCATCACTGACCCCTTCCACCAGGCCTTCCTCACCGTGCTGGTCAACAGGCTGGACGCATCGCTCTGGATCGGCCTCTACAGGCAGGACGTACGTAGCCCTGCAGCCACGCCCAGTATCTCTACTGTCTGGCTTCCGTCTGTCTGACTTCTGTCTGTGTGACTTCCTGTCTGTCTGACTTTCTGTCTGTGCCTGGTTTCCCTCTCAGGATTCCCTCAGTTACCGCTGGACGGACGGGAGCGACACGGTGTTCAGCCACTGGGACGCGGCTGACAGTGGGGACTCTGTGGAGGCAGACTGCGTGTACATGGACGGCAGCGGGGGCTGGAGAAGAGCAGACTGTGACATGCCGCTGTCCGGAGGCCTGTGTCACGTCCCCCCTACCAGTGGGTATCCCACAATGCACCCTGTCCCTCAGACAGGACGCAGACACAGATCTCATCATTTACATTTAGTCATTTATCAGACGCTCTTATCCAGAGTGACTTACAGTAAGTACAGGGACATTCCCCCCCGAGGCAAGTAGGGTGAAGTGCCTTGCCCAAGGACACAACGTCATTTTGCAGAGCCGGGGATCGAACCAGCAACCTTCTGATTACTAGCCCGATTCCCTAACCGCTCAGCCACCTGACTCCCATCATATATTGTCATAGCGCTGGAATGTTTCTTGTATTTGTAGCAGGGCGATATTTACATGGAGGAATGTGTGTGTTTTAGCGAGTTCCGAACTGCAGGTGCCTCCTGTGAAGTGATAGCCCAGGGTCATGCAGCGTGTCTGTGACTGGTTACGGTCCTAACGTCCTCCTTCATGTTACAGTGTTGTGTGTCCTTCATGTTAGACAGTGTTGTGTGTCCTTCATGTTAGACAGTGTTGTGTGTCCTTCATGTAAGACAGTGTTGTGTGTCCTTCATGTTACACAGGGTTGTGTGTCCTTCATGTAAGACAGTGTTGTGTGTCATTCATGTTACACAGTGTTGTGTCCTTCATGTTACACAGTCTTGTGTGTCCTTCATGTAAGACAGTCTTGTGTGTCCTTCATGTTAGACAGGGTTGTGTGCCCTTCATGTAAGACAGTGTTGTGTGTCCTTCATGTAAGACAGTGTTGTGTGTGTTGTGTTGTAGAGACAGAGAAGCCCACTGCTTCAGCAGGGGAGACTTGTCCGTCAGCATGGGTGGAGTTTGAAGATGGCTGCTACAGCTTTGACACCATGCTCCAGGAAGTCACTCTGGAGGAGGCCAGAGCCATCTGCAGAAACAAAGGTAGCTGTTTAGCTCTCTCTTTCTCTCTCTTTCGCTCTCTTCCCCTTTCTTTTCCTCTCTCTTTCTCTGAAAGGACTTTATTCAAATGTTTGGTAATAGCACCCCCTATAGGCTGTATGGTCGTTTCCAAAGCCTCTGTATTCAGGCTTGTATTTTGTCTTTTTTTTATTCACATGTACTTTTTGCCGACAGCAGCCAAACTGGTTTATCTGTATGTGTTCCAAACTTGTTGATCACTACAATACACACATTTTCTTGCTGTTTGATGCACCATATCCCCCGCCCCCCCCCCCCCCCCCACACACACACACACACAACTTTGCTCTGGATAAAAGCATCTGTTAAAGGAGCACATTAGTAGTATTTTTTATTTTATTTATTCCAGCGAATATGTCCGATGTTCTGACCTTGGAGACTCGTGAGGAGATGCGCTTCATCATGAGCCAGATAGAGGAGCTGTGGTCCACCTTCAGGTTCGACCGCCACCAGGCCATGTGGCTGGGCATGCTGTACGACACCAGCGGTACGCTCGCTCTCCTCCACACCCCTGCTCGCTCCACACACTGACATGTTACTGTGGTTGCACTCATCCTGGTAGCTGAGATGTGGTTTTGGTCTGACACACTGCTTGGTCATCGTTTCAGATATTTCTTTCAGCTTTTTCATGATAGTGGAGAGAGACAGGGGATGTATAGGAGAGAGAGAGATGAGAGGAGATGCAGGGAATGGCTAAAAAGGGGAGTCAGGTGGCTGAGCAGTGAGGGAGTCGGACTAGTAATCCGAAGGTTGCCAGTTCGATTCCCGGTCATGCAAACTGACGTTGTGTCCTTGGGCAAGGCACTTCACCCTACTTGCCTCGGGGGAATGTCCCTGTACTTACTGTAAGTCGCTCTGGATAAGAGCGTCTGCTAAATGACTAAATGTAAAAATAAGCTTGACTGATTGATTGGGTTTGGGGGTCTGTTTCAGCGGAAGCCATGGTGTGGTTGAACGGTTCTCCTGTGGAGTTCACCAGCTGGAACGTCAAGGCTCCGTCTCCTGAAGACTTCAAGGTGGACGCCTGCGTGTCCAGCAGGATAGTGGACGGAGTGTGGCACGTGTCCACCTGCTCCGCGCGCCTCGGCTTCGTCTGTGAAGCACACCCTGGTGAGCGCGCCCTCACATGCCCTCACATGCCTTTTTCTTTCGCTGAGTCTCTCTCTCTAGTCTCTCTCTCTCTAGTCTCTCTCTCTAGTCTCTCTCTCTCTAGTCTCTCTCTCTCTAGTCTCTCTCTCTCTAGTCTCTCTCTCTACTCTCTCTCTAGTCTCTCTCTCTCTAGTCTCTCTCTCTAGTCTCTCTCTCTAGTCTCTCGACCTCTATTTGTGTGTCTCTGTCCTGAAGATTAAGTGTGTTACCTGCCTTTTGATTAAAACATAAGGCATAAGATTTGAACAAGGCTGATTTGGTAGAATGTTGCTGATAGAGATGCAAATTCCAGTTGGAAACTAAAGGATTTTTTTTGCAGGCATCAGGACTGAGGTGAAAGTTGAACCACTAAATGGTAGGAACTATGTCCTCTGTCATCTAAAAACAGTTCAACTTTTAAGAGCAATTGATGCTTTTGTCTTGATTTTCTTACTGTAGCTAAATCCCCAAAACATTCCTACGACCATGCTCTTTGCATGTAATCTCTGACTGACTGCAGGATATAAATACTAGTTCACATAAGGATTGTCTTCCCTTAAACCCATTGTTTTCTTCCAGGGTTTCATCATGTGATTGTTCTAGCTGCAGTCCTGGTGGCCATTTTGATTTTCTCTGTGCTGGTGGGAGTGGTCTGGTTTGTTTACAAGAGGAACGCGGCGCGCTTCCGGAGACTTCCGACGCTCGGCAACGCGTACTACAGACAGGACAGCTCCCAGACAACAGACTCAGATGGAAACGTTCTCATTACTGAGCTGGAGGCTCACTCTGGAGAGTAGCTCCATCTCTCTCTCTCTGACTGTCTCTCTCTTGCGTTCTCTCTCTTTCTCTCTCTCTCTTTCTCTCGCTGACTATCTCTCTCTCTCTTTGACTGTCTCTCTCTCTGGAGAGTAGCTCTCTCTCTCTCTGACTGTCTCTCTTGCGCTCTTTCTCTCTGACTGTCTCTCTCTCTTGCGTTCTCTTTGACTGTCTCTCTCTCTGGAGAGTAGCTCTCTTTCTCTCTCACTGTCTCTCTCTCTTGCGCTCTCTCTCTCTTTCTCTCTGACTGTCTCTCTCTCTTGCGTTCTCTCTCTTTCTCTCTGACTGTCTCTCTCTTTCTCTCTCACTGTCTCTCTCTCTTGCGTTCTCTCTCTCTCTCTCTCTGACTGTCTCTCTCACAGTCTCTCTCTCTCTTGCGTTCTCTCTCTCTCTCTGACTGTCTCCCTCTCTCTCTCTCTTGCGTTCTCTCTCTCTCTCACTGTCTCTCCCTCTCTCTGTGACTGTCTCCGTTCCACTTGCAGTCCAGCTTGCCGTGTCATGGCTTCAAGACAAGCAGTATTCCTCAGGGTGATGACAGACTGATAGCGATAGCACACATCAGAATTCAGAACAATGAAGTTGATAACACAGAACTGTTTTTTTTTATTCTTTTTTTTATGATCGTTAAGCCTGATGGTACTGAACTTGTTTTGGCTTAAAGATAGCGTCAAACTTGTGTGGAATTATGTTTGCGTGGGGAGGAAGGGCCCACAGGAAGTGACATCTGTGTAAAGAAGTACCTGAAAGTTTGAGGAGCTTCACAGGAAGTTGTTGAAACGGTTAACAGGAAGTTGTTGAAACGGTATGATTAATATTGTAAAAAAGAAAAGGAACACTGCTTTAATTCTACATCCTAAGGTACAGGTGAATATGGACGGTTTGAACATAGTTTTTAATAAATGCTCCTTGTTAGCACTTTACTTAATAGACCAAACCTGATTAATAATGATTTCAGTTACCAGATGTTTTTGTCCAAAGCACAGGGGAATTTGAACCTGCAACCACTTGATCTGCAGACAAATGCTCTAACCACTGATCTCAGCACTCAGTATCTTATGGATCTGATCTTATAAAAGCAACATGACTTTTATGCAAGTAGGAATTACATTGATGCTATTCTGTAATGTTACAACACAATCACACACACTCTGGAAAAACGCAATTTGTGCCATGTGACAATTCTAGGAAAATTACGACATTTTATTTATGGTTATTTATCAAAATTGTTCACGTAGCTCTGTTACTTCCTGGAAAACCACTTTAAAAAAACAACAAAAACGATCTGAATGTTATTCTGTTACTTTTATTGCGTTTAAATAAAAGCTTTTGAGAAGAGTAGACTAGATACTACAATATACGTCAGTGTTAATTTTCATGGTTTTTCCGTGAGGATCATTATGATGCTTGAAAGTTTACCTTTTTTACCAATTGTATAATTTCAATAATGTGCATGTTAATGATAGGGGCCTACGTAAATGCACACTTTTGCTTATGTTCCTGGCTTGCTGTTTATGTAAATAAACTCAAGCTACGTCCCAGTCAACGAATTAATGCCTGATCATCATTTCAGATATCGATGTCCATGTTAATGCCACAACAATGAATAATTGATGTGATTAGCAAGAGGCTTCGTGATCGGAAGCTGGTTGCTCTGCTAAATGAAGCCAGAGAATGTTTAATAGGGGAGAACTATGGGGAGAACTGCCACTCGGGAAACTTCCGGGTTCTGAACTGGTTGCAGTTCCACTGTAGTTCCATATGAGCAAAGAACTTCCTCTTTGATATGAGGGAGCTAATAGGCGAATGCAGAATGAATGGAGGTCTATGGAGCTATACCCTTCAAAATCCACTTTTCTCAGGATATCATTTTTTGTCTAGTAATTTGAATGTTGAATTCGAAAGGGGAGGCAAAACAAATACACACTGCTGGGTGTTAAGCCTTTTAAAATGTAAATGACATCGTACGACCAGCGATACTGCTTTACGGCAAGTTCTGGTCACTTCCTTTTTTCTTTCGAGGCATGGACAACACAGCTGACAGGTTAGGCTCTCCCTGTCAATACACATGCTAGAAAGAGTTTTGGCTTGCTAATGTTGTTGCTAATGTTGCTAATGCTCTGACATTCTGGTTCCGCTTCGGATGCCATCAAGCGGGATCTCTGGTCGTAGTCAGTCTTTCACTAACCAATCAGCATTCATTAGCAGAATGCTAGCGTGTTATGGACAACAACGACTCACCCTGTAAGAAATCAAAAGGACATAAATACTCGTTCATTCAACTTTCGATTTATAATCTATGTTGAACATGCAGGCGAAAGAGGCAAATTTAGCCATTTAGCTCCATAGACTCCCATTCATTTTGCACTTGACCGTGATCACCCCCAGTGGAACTCTGGTGTAACTGCAACAAAATTCGGTACAATGGGGCTTAATAGGGAGTGGACAGGCTCTCCTTAGACAGGCTCTGATGAAGCTACGGTGGAGAGGCGTAACCAACTGTTGGCCAATCACGTAAACGTTGTCTTTAGCGTCAAACACCACGTGGGAGCGGGGCGGGGAGAGGGGTAAATACAGCAGCTGTCACTTCTGAATGTGAAACTACAGCTCACACAGTAAAGCACATCTGATAATGCACAACTAGAAGCCGACGGACACATGAATCGAAACAGAAGAATTGTGTTATAATCATGGAGAAAAGATTTAAAGGAACGGTGTGCCTATATTTATTTCTACTTGTCTGGGAGCAAACTATTTGGTTTGGATGTTGCGCATTAGCTGGAAGTTTTGGTAAGTTGAGGTGGTTTCCATTGCTGTGCCCTGATAGTATTGAAGCATACAAGTCGGCGAAATGAAACGTAGCGGTTAACTACGCACATTCAATACCTCAAGAAATACTGTTGCAGCCTACTCTTGATAGCAGAAATGGTCAGTGCATATTCAACGCATTGTCGAAAAGGGCCAAATCCTTTGTTCAGTTTGGAAAAGCAGGAAGTAAGCTAAGATAACGTTTGAGTCCTGAATGTATAGTCCGCGGAATTGCACGTGGGACAACAAGTGTAGCCGTAAATTCTGTTTATTCAATTTCTCAGCATGACTGACCTAAACTAACCTAAGACGATCGTCACATCAAACTTTGTTTTGAAAGAATGGAATGCGCAGAGGCGGTTGGTCAGCCTGACTAGGGCGGGTTGAGGTCATTACAACTAGAAATGTGCGAGTCACCGCTTAATAGACAGCTCTGTTTCTAATGCTCAAGTTACAAACGATCACCAGATGCGTTTGTTTTTGTAATACAACTTTGCTTCAGTGAACCTGTATTTATTTCAGTGAATAAGGGAACAATTCTAATCGTAGGACAGTGTTGCCCACGTTATTGTTTTTGTTTCATGTTTTTGCTTTCTGTCTTTATAAGGTTGGTTTGTTTACATATATTGTTTTGTATAATAGCATTATTTCATAGCCTTAGAATGTCCTACCGGTATTGTTTTGGGTCGTCTGGCTGCAAAACTAGTTAGCAACTCCAAGCATCCGCCCCACACAACACGGAAAATAACCTGAAAATCTTGATTGATATCCCGGATACTGAACCCTGTACCACTGCCCCCTCCCCCCAGCTGAAGACGACATCTTCACCATCGAGCACAACGGCAACGGGCAGTGCATGTTGCCGCAGGGCTTGGGGATGGCTCTAGGGGCGTGCGACGCAAAGGCCAAGTGGAAGTGGGGGTCGTCACAGCAGCTGTTCCACCTGGACTCGACCCGCTGCCTGGGCGTGGAGGTGCGCTCCAAGACTCTGGGCCTGTATCCCTGCAACTCCACGGGAAACAACTTGCTGAGATGGTTCTGCCGCGGGGGAGCCGTGCACACCCAGTACCAGATATCACTAGTGGCAGCCGGGAGTAGCGTCCAGGCCCGGCGAGACTCGGACGATGTCTGGATGAGGGGCGGGTCTCAGGACAACATCTGCCAGCGTCCGTACCGCGGTAGGTCTCTCTCTCGAAGTCTCTCTCGAAGTCTCTCTCTCTCTCGAAGTCTCTCTCGAAGTCTTTCCTCTTCAGACGGCTTGTTTGTAAACAAGCCAAATGACGCTACAGCTGCTTTTCTGTGTGAATTTCACCTGTTACCGTGTACTTATTCTGTAACGGTACACTTGAAGTTACATGAATTTCGATCGAGATATATATCTAAAAAAAAAAATTTAACTTAAATTGATCTAACCAGCCAATATGATTTAGCCAAGAAGTGGGTTTTGCTCTTGCAACATGAGGGGAATACCTCCATGTCATGTGACATTGTTTCTCTTCCACCAACTGCCATGCCAACGCCAGAATGACTCAACACCTAATAAACCCTTTTAGTTTCACATAGTCAAGTAGTCTTGGTATAGTCCCTAAATGCTACCGCCTGTTCTGATCTCCATGTTGCTGTACACACAAAAGCAATCCGACTGTCTGTTTTTATCGTGAGCACACATCTACACAAAATGAAGTTTGTTTGGTCTGTGGCGTGTGTTATCTTCCTGGGTGTACTCATTGACTATTTCGAAGAGCTTTCATAATGGGGAAGAAGGCCTACTGTAAATAAATAATGACTTTAGAATGACTGGACAGCAAGAAGCGGAAGAATATTATGAGTGACGGACAAATCCATTAAGCAACAGATGTCATTTCTAACGACTGCAGCTCCTCCAGGTGTTCAGGAAGTTTCTCTTTCTGGTGAGGAGGCTTCTAGTGTGGGGGGCTACTAGTGCAGGGAGAGGGGGGCCCCTGGTGAGGGGGGCCCCAGCTGGCAGTTCTCTAGCGGATGCTGGTTTCTAAACAGTGTGTCTCTCCGCCTCCAGTCATCCACACCAGCAAGGGTAACTCTGCAGGCGCGCCATGTGTGTTTCCCTTCCTGTATGCCGGGGCCTGGACCCACAGCTGTCTGTCCGACCAGGACCACGACCAGCCCTGGTGCTCCACCTCCTCCAACTACGACCTCGACCGCAAGTGGGGCGTCTGTCTCACTCCTGGCACGTTTGAACAGTTGTCTTTCTGTACACACACACACACACTGCACCCATGCACACACCATCTAATACAGGCTCATTCATGTACACACAGTCGATTCTAAGCTCTAACACACACTAACTAAATCTTTCTCTCACACGCTAAATCTTTCTCTCACACACACTAAATCTCACACACACCCTCGTCCTGACACCCAGCTGTGTGTGTGTGTGTGTGTTGTGCAGAGGAAGGCTGTGGGCAGTCGTTCCAGGGCACAGGGCCGTGCTACCAGTTTGTGTTCAGCGCGGCGGTGAGCTGGCAGGAAGCACTGGACTCATGTCGCAGCCAGGGGTCCGACCTGCTCAGCATGAGCAGCCCTGACAGAGCCTCCTTCCCCCTCCGTAAGTACCTGCTCATCTGGGGGGGTGAGAGAGAGAGAGAGAGAGGGAGGACGTGTGGTGTGTGAGAGAGTGACTGAGCCATCAGGGCAGGGTGAGGTAGAGCAGTCAGCTGTTTTGTGGTTTTCCTTTTCAGAAGCAGCAGTGTTCTAACAGTCAGTCTTGCCACATACCTACTTTCTCTCTCTCTCTCTCTCTCTCTCTCTCTCTCTCTCTCTCTCTCTCTCTCTCTCTCTCTCTCTCTCTCTGTCTCTGTCTGTCTGTGTGTGTGTGTGTGTGTGTGTGTCTGTCTGTGTGTGTGTGTGTGTGTGTGATCTCAAACCCAACAGGATGTCTTTTGTTTTGCGTTACAGGGTGCTGTGGAGCTTGCGCTGTTTTTGTTGACACACACACAATTGAAAAGAACTGTTACCATGGCTATTATTATCATCATTGTAAAGTTTATTTTGGAGAGAGAACTTAAACGGCTGCTTCTGAATCCAAGCAAAATGATTATAAACTTTTACAAATTATTTTCACATTGTAATAAAGGATGTACTTCAAGTTAATCACAGGCTTTTCGTCAGACAGTGCTGGCCCGCTTGACTTTGTAATGAATAATAAACAAATGTAGTGACTGTGTAGTTTTGCCCTCGCTGTGCCTTGCAGCGGACGGGGGCCACAGCCAGATGCCTGACCGGGTGTGGGTAGGCCTGCACCAGCTCGACTCCTCCCAGGGGTGGCAGTGGTCTGACGGCTCGCCCCTGTCCTACCTGCGCTGGGACACAGGTGAGTACACCAGTAGGATAGTCTAGCTTCAGTATGTTACAGTGGTGGTGGATATTATCATGGTCTAGCTTCAGTATGTTACAGTGGTGGAGGATATTATCATGGTCTAGCTTCAGTATGTTGAGGCTGGTGTCTGCCAGGCTCTCCCTGGTGCTCAGGTCTGAGGCCAGGGTTGGAGGCCAGGGTTGGAGGCCAGGGTTGGAGGCCAGGGTTGGAGGCCAGGGTTGGAGGCCAGGGTTGGAGGCCAGGGTTGGAGGCCAGGGTTGGAGGCCAGGGTTGGAGGCCAGGGTTAGAGTTCATGCTGTTGTTGGCTAGGTGTGTGTGTGTGAGAGCGGACGCTGAACAGGAAGTGTGTGTGTGTGTGACAGGGATGCCACCCTCCTCTCTGACGGAGCAGGACTGTGGGGTGATGAACTCTCAGCACAGCTTTGAAGCGGAGGCGTGTGGACAACGTCTACCGTACATCTGCAAGAAGACCCTCCCCCACCCTCCCCCTGCAGGTACCACCTCCCCCACCCTCCCCCTGCAGGTACCACCTCCCCCACCCTCCCCCTGCAGGTACCACCTCCCCCTGCAGGTACCACCTCCCCCAGCCTCCCCCTGCAGGTACCACCTCCCCCACCCTCCCCCTGCAGGTACCACCTCCCCCACCCTCCCCCTGCAGGTACCACCTCCCCAAGCCCCCTTGCTGGTAACATAGTTCAACTAGATAAATAACAAGAGAAGACAACACTGTTTAAAATAGACCAAAAAAAGCAGTTGAAACACATGGATATATAACATCTAACATGTCTAATGTAACATGTATGTATCTCCTGAGTTCCTGTGCTGGTTGTGTCCCTGCAGCCCCTGCAGAGGAGTCGTGTGTGTGTGAGGAAGGCTGGGTGTCCTGGGAAAGAGGCTGCTACCAGCTGGGGAAGGAGGCCTCCAGCTTCAGGCAGGCCCAGGCGCTCTGTGTGTCCCTGGGGGGGAACCTTAGCAGCCTGCACAGCCTGGACAGCCTGGAGATGATACACACACACTTCCACACAGGTGACCCGGACTACACACACCTCTGTTAAAGAGCTGTATGACTGTGTGTGTAGGGACTGTGTGTGTGTGTGTATGTAGTGACAGTGTGTGTAGTGACTGTGTGTGTGTGTAGTGACTGTGTGTGTGTGTGTAGTGACAGTGTGTGTAGTGACTGTGTGTGTGTAGTGACTGTGTGTGTGTAGTGACAGTGTGTGTGTGTGTGTGTGTGTAGTGACGGTGTGTGTAGTGACGGGGTGTGTGTGTAGTGACGGGGTGTGTAGTGACAGTGTGTGTGTGTGTGTGTGTGTAGTGACGGTGTGTGTAGTGACGGGGTGTGTGTGTAGTGACGGGGTGTGTGTGTGTGTGTGTGTAGTGACGGTGTGTGTGTAGTGACGGGGTGTGTGTGTGTAGTGACGGTGTGTGTGTAGTGACAGTGTGTGTGTGTGTGTGTAGTGACAGTGTGTGTGTGTGTGTGTGTGTAGTGACGGGGTGTGTAGTGACAGTGTGTGTGTGTAGTGACGGGGTGTGTAGTGACAGTGTGTGTGTGTAGTGACGGTGTGTGTGTAGTGACGGGGTGTGTGTGTGTGTGTGTGTAGTGACGGTGTGTGTGTAGTGACAGTGTGTGTGTGTGTGTGTAGTGACAGTGTGTGTGTGTGTGTGTGTGTAGTGACGGGGTGTGTAGTGACAGTGTGTGTGTGTAGTGACGGGGTGTGTAGTGACAGTGTGTGTGTGTAGTGACGGTGTGTGTGTGTGTGTAGTGACGGGGTGTGTAGTGACAGTGTGTGTGTGTAGTGACGGTGTGTGTGTGTGTGTGTGTGTAGTGACGGGGTGTGTAGTGACGGTGTGTGTGTGTGTGTGTAGTGACGGGGTGTGTAGTGACAGTGTGTGTGTGTAGTGACGGTGTGTGTGTGTGTGTGTGTGTAGTGACGGGGTGTGTAGTGACGGGGTGTGTAGTGACGGGGTGTGTAGTGACAGTGTGTGTGTGTGTGTGTAGTGACAGTGTGTGTGTGTGTGTGTAGTGACAGTGTGTGTGTGTGTGTGTGTGTAGTGACGGTGTGTGTAGTGACAGTGTGTGTGTGTAGTGACGGGGTGTGTAGTGACAGTGTGTGTGTGTAGTGACGGGGTGTGTGTGTAGTGACGGTGTGTGTGTAGTGACGGGGTGTGTAGTGACAGTGTGTGTGTGTGTGTGTGTGTAGTGACGGTGTGTGTGTGTAGTGACGGGGTGTGTAGTGACGGTGTGTGTGTGTAGTGACGGTGTGTGTAGTGACGGGGTGTGTAGTGACGGTGTGTGTGTGTAGTGACGGGGTGTGTAGTGACGGGGTGTGTAGTGACAGTGTGTGTGTGTGTGTGTGTGTAGTGACGGTGTGTGTGTGTAGTGACGGGGTGTGTAGTGACGGTGTGTGTGTGTAGTGACGGTGTGTGTAGTGACGGGGTGTGTAGTGACGGTGTGTGTGTGTAGTGACGGTGTGTGTAGTGACGGGGTGTGTAGTGACGGTGTGTGTGTAGTGACGGTGTGTGTAGTGACGGGGTGTGTAGTGACGGTGTGTGTAGTGACGGGGTGTGTAGTGACAGTGTGTGTGTGTAGTGACGGTGTGTGTAGTGACGGTGTGTGTTTGTAGTGACGGTGTGTGTGTGTAGTGACGGGGTGTGTAGTGACGGTGTGTGTGTGTAGTGACGGTGTGTGTAGTGACGGGGTGTGTAGTGACGGTGTGTGTGTGTAGTGACGGTGTGTGTAGTGACGGGGTGTGTAGTGACGGTGTGTGTGTGTAGTGACGGGGTGTGTAGTGACGGTGTGTGTGTGTAGTGACGGTGTGTGTAGTGACGGGGTGTGTAGTGACGGTGTGTGTGTGTAGTGACGGTGTGTGTAGTGACGGTGTGTGTGTGTAGTGACGGTGTGTGTAGTGACGGTGTGTGTGTGTAGTGACGGGGTGTGTGTAGTGACGGGGTGTGTAGTGACGGTGTGTGTGTGTAGTGACGGGGTGTGTAGTGACGGTGTGTGTGTGTAGTGACGGGGTGTGTAGTGACGGTGTGTGTGTGTAGTGACGGGGTGTGTAGTGACGGGGTGTGTAATGACGGTGTGTGTGTGTAGTGACGGGGTGTGTAGTGACGGTGTGTGTGTGTAGTGACGGGGTGTGTGTAGTGACGGGGTGTGTAGTGACGGTGTGTGTGTGTAGTGACGGGGTGTGTAGTGACGGTGTGTGTGTGTAGTGACGGGGTGTGTAGTGACGGGGTGTGTAGTGACGGTGTGTGTGTGTAGTGACGGGGTGTGTAGTGACAGGGTGTGTGTGTGTGTGTGTGTAGTGACAGTGTGTGTGTGTGTGTGTGTGTGTAGTGACAGGGTGTGTAGTGACAGTGTGTGTGTGTGTGTGTGTGTAGTGACAGGGTGTGTAGTGACAGTGTGTGTGTGTGTGTGTGTGTGTGTGTAGTGACAGGGTGTGTGTGTGTGTGTGTGTAGTGACAGTGTGTGTGTGTGTGTGTGTGTAGTGACAGTGTGTGTAGTGACGGTGTGTGTGTAGTGACAGGGTGTGTAGTGACAGGGTGTGTGTGTGTGTGTGTGTAGTGACAGTGTGTGTGTGTGTGTGTGTGTGTAGTGACAGGGTGTGTAGTGACAGTGTGTGTGTGTGTGTGTGTGTAGTGACAGGGTGTGTAGTGACAGTGTGTGTGTGTGTGTGTGTGTAGTGACAGGGTGTGTGTGTGTGTGTGTGTAGTGACAGTGTGTGTGTGTGTGTGTGTGTAGTGACAGTGTGTGTGTGTGTGTGTGTGTGTAGTGACAGTGTGTGTGTGTGTGTGTGTGTGTGTAGTGACAGTGTGTGTGTGTGTGTGTGTGTGTGTAGTGACAGTGTGTGTGTGTAGTGACGGTGTGTGTGTGTAGTGACGGTGTGTGTGTCCCCTAGGTGAGGGTCTGGACGTGTGGACAGGTCTGAAGGCCAGCGAGGACCCAGCTGTGTTCAGGTGGACTGACGGGTCCCCTGTCCGCTTTACACACTGGGGGCCCAGTCAGCCCACACAGCCCTCCGCAAACACCAGCTGTGTCTGCTACTCAGGAGAGGTACCAGGGAGGGAGGGGGTGTGTGTGTGTAAAGGAGTGTCTTTTGTGAGAGAGCTTGTGTGTGAGGGAGGGTGTGTGTGTGTGTGTGTGTGTGAGGGAGTGTGTGTGTGTGTGTGTGTGTCAGCGAGTGTGTCCAGTCCTGTCTTGCCACCTGAGTCTCTCATCGTGTTCTCCAGTCTCATGGTTGGAGGGTGGAGGACTGTGACCGCAAGCTGCCCTTCCTCTGCCAGCGGCCCGGCCAGGAGCCCTGCACCCCTGCCTCAGGATGCCTACCTGTGAGGACTCGCCCCTCGTCCTTACACACACACACACACACACAGCCCAGCGCAGGGCTCTGATGTTCTCCTCTCTGTTCCAGGGGTGGCAAAGACATGGAAGTTCCTGTTACAAAGTGGACCTCAAACAGGTCGCCTTCGAGGAGCACTGTAACCTCAGCATCAGGAACAGGTACAGGACTACTATCTCTCTACATACCTCTCTCTCTCACTCTCACTCTCATTCTATCTCTCTCACTCTCTCACTCTCTCTCTCACTCTCTCTCACTCTCACTCTATCTCTCTCACTCTCTCACTCTCTCTCACTCTCACTCTATCTCTCTCACTCTCTCACTCTCACTCTCATATCTCTCTCTCATTCTCATATCTCTCTCTCATTCTCATATCTCTCTGTTATCTCTCTCTGTTATCTGTGTCTCACTGTCTTTATCTCTCAGTCTCTCGTGTGTGTTTCTGGTTCCTGCGTGGGTGTTGCAGGTATGAGCAGGCGTTCGTCAGCAGGCTGCTTGGGGAGCAGGACAAGCAGCAGAGCCTCTTCTTCTGGACCAGCCTGCAGGATGTCAACAACACTGGGGAGTTCCTGTGGACCCGCCCCTCCCAGCGCGCTCAGCCTCTCAGCTACGCCAACTGGGGCTGGAACGAGCCTGACGGTGAGGGTGTGGTGTGGGGCTTTGAGATTGTGCTCCTGTTTAGCTACCCTTGTGGAGACCAAATGTTGTCACAAGCGTATTGAGACGTGAAAGACTTCACCTGTTGTGGGCCTTTAGCTGGACCCTGTGACTTCAAATGCTTTTAACAGTTTTAGAGTTAGGGTTAGGATTATAATTACATCAAGGGTTAGGGATCACAGATAACACACTTTTGAATGGTCGGGCCCATTGAGGATAGAAAACCAAACTTGTTGTGTGTTGCAGCCACGGTGGGGGGCTGCGTGGTGATGTCCTCAGCCCAGCTGGGCAGGTGGGAGGTGAGGAACTGCAGTGCGTTCAGGGCCGGCTCCATCTGCAGGACAGACGTGGGTTCCCCGGCCCCCACGCCCCCCCCGGCCCCCACGCCCCCCTCCCCCTCGCTGCCCTGCCCAAAGAGCTGGGTCTCCAGAGACGGAATATCTTACTGCTACAAGGTGAGGCTGGGGTCTGCAAGGAGTAGGGTGTGTGGGCCTGTCTACCTGCCTGTTCAAGATATTCCGGGGTGTGTATACCTTCATTAAGTGTGTGTGTGTGTCAGGTGTTCCACAAGGAGAGGCTGGGGAGGAAGAGGTCGTGGGAGGAGGCTGAGAGGTTTTGTGAGGGTCTGGGGGCTCACCTCCCCAGCCTCATTCACCCCCTGGAGATGTCTGCTCTGCACTCTGTCATGAGGGACACCATCAGGTACGCACACACATACACACACACACACATGGATAACCTAATGAGGTCTGTCAGAACCTCCCTGACCGTGGCGTGTCACTTCCTGCTTCCTGTTGCAGTAACGACCGTTTCTTCTGGGTGGGGCTGAACCGGAGGAACCCCGCTGACCCTGCCTGGACGTGGAGCGACGGCCGGCCGGTACAACCCTCTCTGGAGCACACACGCACACCTCACACAAAGAAGTCTTATCTTTGATAACTGTCGAGCTGTCTACTGGCTGCAGTCTGACCTCCTCTCTTCTGCCTTCTCTTCCTCTCTCCTGGTGTCTCTCCTCCTCCCTCCTGGTGTCTCCTCCTCCCTCCTGGTGTCTCTCCTCCTCCCTCCTGGTGTCTCTCCTCCTCCCTCCTGGTGTCTCTCCTCCTCCCTCCTGGTGTCTCTCCTCCTCTCTCCTGGTGTCTCTCCTCCTCTCTCCTGGTCCCTCTCCTCCTCTCTACCGGTGTCTCTCCTGGTAGGTCTCCATGGACGTGCTACACCAGGACTTCCACCATGATGACGAGTACGACCGCAACTGTGCCGCTTTCAAGGTAGGTGTGATGGCCCCAGACTGACCCTGGTGTGGGGCGTGGCGTGTGACCCAGACTGACCCTGGTGTGAGGCGTGGCGTGTGTCCCAGACTGACCCTGGTGTGAGGCGTGGCGTGTGTCCCAGACTGACCCTGGTGTGAGGCGTGGCGTGTGACCCAGACTGACCCTGGTGTGAGGCGTGGGGTGTTGGCTCATCCGGTTCTAACTTCATTACATCTTTCTATTACATTATCTAGTCTGTTCCACTCAATGCTCCACATGAGTAGTGTGTGGAGTTGAGAGAGGGAGAGGGAGAGGGAGAGGGAGAGGGAGAGGGAGAGGGAGAGGGAGAGGGAGAGGGAGAGGGAGAGGGAGAGGGAGGGAGAGGGAGAGGGAGGGAGAGGGAGAGGGAGGGAGAGGGAGAGGGAGGGAGAGGGAGGGAGTGGGAGAGAGAGGGAGGGGGAGAGGGAGAGAGAGAGAGAGAGAGAGGTCTGTATAGAGAGACTACTGCTGAAAACTGCTGATCTGAATTTAGGTCACCTATTATCTAAAGTGAGGATATTTGTGAGTAACACACCAGCCCTCGTCAGAAAGACAGCTGCTTATCCAGCCACCATCAGTTCATCTGGAGGTGACGTCTGTCTGTTCCTCCTCGACAGACGACGAGAGGAACGTTCCGGAGCCTGTTCCTCTACCTGCTTCGAGACCCTCCTCCCAAGCCCTTCTTCACCTCCCCCTTCCACTGTGACGCCAAGATGGAGTGGATCTGCCAGATACCCAGGGGTAAGATTAGACACTGTGTGCGTGTGTGTGCGCTCCTGTCGATCTGTGCTTGTGAGTGTGTCTCTGTCTACGACCCCTGACGACCTGGGGTAATAGGAGCAAGGGTCAGATGTCACAGGATGGTCTCAGTTCATGGTGTGATTGGTTTTGTCTCAACAGGAAGGACTCCTCTGACCCCAGAGTGGTACAACCCTGGTGAGAACCTCAACCGACACCTACAGCTCACACCCAGACACCACCCCTACACTGTCACACCCAGACACCACCCCTACACTGTCACACCCAGACACCACACCCAGACACCACCCCTACACTGTCACACCCAGACACCACACCCAGACATCACCCCTACACTGTCACACCCAGACACCACACCCACATATCACCCCTACACTGTCACACCCAGCCTAAACTCAGCACTCACTTCAGCACAGGGGTCAATACGTCTCAGCGAACATACATGCCTGGATAAGAGCGTCTGCTAAATGACTAAATGTACATGCCACATTCGTGTGCACACCAAAAAAGTACAAATGTCAAGAGCAGTCCAGGGCGTAGGAACGTGATTGTGTGATTGTGTGTGTGTGTGTGTGTGTGTGTGTGTGTCAGACGGCCACCACCAGACGTCCTTCTTCATGGACAGGTCAGAGTTCTGGCTGGTGTCGGAGCCTGTGCTGCCGTACGAGGAGGCCAGTCTCTTCTGCTCCTCCAACGGGAGCCGGCTTGCCTCTCCCCGCAACTTCGACTCAGCCAGGCTCATCAACACACACCTGCCCAAGGTGAGGACAGCACCAGTGTGTGCGTGCGTGTGTTCGTGTGGACACAAGTGTGTGTGTGTGTGTGTGTGTGGGTTGTTGTCCTTGCCTTCACTGTTGTGTCTTGTGACATCACTGAGCAGGTTCCAGAGACTAGTTGGTGGGTTGATCTGAGGGATCCAGGAAGTTATTTCCCGATGACGTAAGTTACACACACACACACACGCTCCACATACACAGCAAGAACCCCAGAGGCTGATGAACAGATGTCTCCTCAGTTTCAACCAGATGAGACACTTCCACCAGAACTTCCTGGGCCGGTGTACTTCCTTCAGACTGGGCAGTCTCTTCCCAGGTACGCATCACTTCCTGCTTCCTGTCCAGAGATAGAGGCTGTACAGCTGTCATCTGCTCCTACCTCAGACTGGGGCGTTGGGAAGTCTGGATATTAGTGACCCTCCACAGAGTTTGACTGATCATTAGTGTGGTGTTTTACTGACAACATCTCCCTCTGTTTCACACACACTTATTCACACACACACACACACACACACACACTCTCTCTCACATACACACTCTTCCTCCAAACCAGACTACGAGCGTAGTTGTGGGACCCACCTGCCATTTGTGTGTGAGAAACACAACAGCACACTGGTGGAGAGGAACCTTCTTCAGCCCCACCCCTGGGGAACGCCCTGCAGGAACGATTCAATCGCCTTCAGAGACAAGGTTGGTCAATGCCTGACCCCTGCCAGTACACACACACACACACACACACACACAGTGTAGTATAAACTGTACACACACATACCACAGTCACCCCATTCCAACATATTCTGTACACACTCTCACAGTGAGTTATGATTTGAGACGGGTATAACAACAGAATAAAAGACTATCGTCACTGGCATCTGTATTTAATGTGTTGCTGTGTCTCTCTCCAGTGCTACAAGGTGGTCAAGCCCAGTGTCTTCACGTTCAAGAAAGCTAACGAGTTCTGCCAGTCCCTGACAGGAACGCTGCTGTCCATCTCTGACCAGGTGGAGCAGGGTGGGTCTCTGCTCCTGAACCGTCTTCATTTAGCACACGCTGTTATCCTAAGCAAAGTACAAATAGTCTGTGTAGAAAAGCACAACAGAAGATAAAGGATCAGAAGTGCGTAGTTATGATTACTACAATAAAGGAACGTCCTGTATTTTTACCAGGCACATCGCAAACAAGAATAACATCTCAACGCCAATATTACAATAAGCACAGACTGAGGGCAACAAACAACTTCACAGCTGCATCCTGCTGAGTGGGCTTAGAACTGGGTTCCAACGATTGTTGACAAAGTGTTGACAAAGTGTGTGTATGTATTTGTGTGTGTGTGTGTCACCGCTAGACTTGGTCACCACGCTGCTCCCTGCGGAGCCCCAGGCCTCCTGGATCGGCCTGAAGCTGAGACACTCGGAGCCTGAGTGGGTGGACAACACAGCGGTCTCCTTCCTCAACTTTAACCCCCTTCTTCACGGCCTCCTCCGACCCATGGTCGTCAATGCAAGTTCTCCTCCCCTGCCCTCCCCACTGACACCTCTGTCATATTATCACATATTCATTTAGCAGACACCTTAGTCAAAAGCCAGGATTTGAGCCTGCAAGCTCTTGATCTGCAGTTGAGTGCTCTAACCACTGAGCTGCACCCTGTCTCCCTGTGTTGTTGTTGACCCTGTGTTCCTGGTGTGTGTGTGTGTGTGTGGTGTGTGGTGTGTGTGTAGACCCTGGACCCAGACAGCATGGACCTGTGTGTGTTCATCCCCAGCGACCCCCACTCCTCCATCCTGGGCTCCTGGGACTACACCTCCTGCTCAGACGAGAAGACTCTGTCCTTCTGCCAGTACTACGCAGGTACACACACACACACACACACAACGCGGGTACACACACTACGCAGGTGTACACACACACACACACAACGCGGGTACACACACACACTATGCAGGTACACACACACACACAACGCGGGTACACACACACACACACTATGCAGGTACACACACAAAGTACACACAGCACACAGCTAGCACAGACACTTACATGGAGATAGCAAAAGACAAGTAACACACACAAAACAAATCTGTTTTTCTTTGCTGCCGCGTTCCCAGACAAGCCTGAGGCTCCCAGCGTCTCCACGGAGCCCTTCCAGGTGAGGCAGCACACCTTCCAGCTGCTGCACCAGAACCTCACCTGGTTCGAGGCGCTGGAGGAGTGCCGGGTTGTGGGCATGGACCTGGCCAGCGTGGAGGACGCCCTGCAGCAGGCCGTCCTCAGCGTGCACGTGAGCCGAGCGCACAGCCCCATGTGGATCGGTCTGAGCAGCCAAGACGTACGTTCTCCTGGACTAGTTAGTGTTGTTGTTGATGTTGTTGTTGATGTTGTTGTTGTTGATGTTATTGTTGTTGATGGCCGTGTTCCTCCAGGAGGGGGTGCACTACCATTGGACGGACCACAGCCACACCTTGTTCAGCCGCTGGTCGTCGGAGCCCGGCAGCGGCCCCTGCGTCTACCTGGACATGCAGGGCTTCTGGAGGGCCACGCCCTGCGAGGAGGTGCTGGCTGGAGCCGTCTGCCACATCCCCAACAGTAAGACCCCTTGGATCCAGTCAGGAAGTGTGTCTCTGTGACCTACGGGTTTACTGACTCTTTTATAAGAGAGAAACTTCCTTTCCAATCCTTCCATTTCAGACGAGACCGTTGCAACGCCGGAGGACAGAGCTGTGAAATGTCCTCACAAGATCGGCGGACCCAACTGGATCCCCTTTAAGCAGAACTGTTACACTTTCCAGCTGAGCTCGTCCAGGTGGGACGAGTTCGACAAAGGACAGATTCAAAACACCTGCAAGAACTTAGGTGAGGGAGGGAGGGAGGGCACTGACACCTGGTAGTTGATATTTAGAAAGTTTTAGAATTCTAGAAATCCATTCCTCTCACACGCTCTCTCTCTCTCTCTCGCTCTTACACGCTCTCTCTCTCGCTCTCACACGCTCTCTCTCTCGCTCTCACACGCGTGCGTCTGCAGATGCGGGCGCTGACATCCTGACCATCAGGACTGCCGAGGAGAACAAGTTCATCCAGCAGCAGCTGCTGCCCTTCAGTAACCTGGTTCAGTTTGTCTGGCTGGGGGTGTTCACAGACCACGCCGGTGAGTGGTGTGTGTGTGTGTGTGTGTGTGTGTGTGTGCATGCGTGCGTGTGGCCAGCGTGTGACCTTGTATGACCCTGTCTGTCCCCAGACCAGCAGATGAAGTGGTATGACGGCACTAACGTGCAGTTCTCTAACTGGCGAGGCGGGCGCCCTCTGGTGCAGGCAGACTTCATGGCTGCCCTCAACACAGACGGAGAGTGGGAGATGTTCACCAACGCTCGCCTCTTCAACCCCCTCAAACAGCGGAGCATCGTGGCCTGCAAACTGGACAACGGTACGCACCCCCCCAACACACACACACACACACAACATTGTGTAGTCAACAGATACTGACCCCTCCCTCCACATTACCACTCCCCTCCAGACTCCAAAGCGGACTACAACCAGTCGTCCAGTGTGTACGAGCGCTACGGTAACCTGAGCTACTCGGTGGTGCGGAGCAAGCTGAGCTGGTTCGAGGCGCTGCGGGCATGCGGCGCCCGGGGGGGGCACCTGGCGAGCGTGCACGACGCCCAGAACGACGCGCACGTGAAGCTCATCGCCAGGAGAGATGGCTTCCCACTCTGGATCGGCCTGTCCAGTCAGGACGTGAGAATAATATTATTACACTTTTATATTAAACCGTCAACACGGCCTCAAGTAACATATTGATAAATATATAATATAATATGCTTTCACTTGTAAACCCTCTGTTACTATGAAGCAACCCCGGAGGGGGGTGCTTTTGTAGAGCACAGCGTGCTGTGGGGGGGGACGGCGTGCTGTGGGGGGGGACGGCGTGCTGTGGGGGGGGACGGCGTGCTGTGGGGGGGGACGGCGTGCTGTGGGGGGTGACACCGTGCTGTGGGGGGGGACGGCGTGCTGTGGGGGGTGACGGCGTGCTGTGGGGGGGGACGGCGTGCTGTGGGGGGGGACGGCGTGCTGTGGGGGGGGACGGCGTGCTGTGGGGGGGGACGGCGTGCTGTGGGGGGTGACGGCGTGCTGTGGGGGGGGACGGCGTGCTGTGGGGGGGGACACCGTGCTGTGGGGGGGGACACCGTGCTGTGGGGGGTGACGGCGTGCTGTGGGGGGTGACGGCGTGCTGTGGGGGGGGACGGCGTGCTGTGGGGGGGGACGGCGTGCTGTGGGGGGGGACGGCGTGCTGTGGGGGGGGACACCGTGCTGTGGGGGGGGACACCGTGCTGTGGGGGGTGACGGCGTGCTGTGGGGGGTGACGGCGTGCTGTGGGGGGTGACGGCGTGCTGTGGGGGGGGACGGCGTGCTGTGGGGGGGGACGGCGTGCTGTGGGGGGGGACGGCGTGCTGTGGGGGGGGACGGCGTGCTGTGGGGGGGGACGGCGTGCTGTGGGGGGGGACGGCGTGCTGTGGGGGGGGACACCGTGCTGTGGGGGGGGACACCGTGCTGTGGGGGGGGACGGCGTGCTGTGGGGGGGGACGGCGTGCTGTGGGGGGGGACGGCGTGCTGTGGGGGGGGACGGCGTGCTGTGGGGGGGGACGGCGTGCTGTGGGGGGTGACGGCGTGCTGTGGGGGGGGACGGCGTGCTGTGGGGGGGGACGGCGTGCTGTGGGGGGTGACGGCGTGCTGTGGGGGGGGACGGCGTGCTGTGGGGGGGGACGGCGTGCTGTGGGGGGGGACGGCGTGCTGTGGGGGGTGACGGCGTGCTGTGGGGGGTGACGGCGTGCTGTGGGGGGTGACGGCGTGCTGTGGGGGGGGACGGCGTGCTGTGGGGGGTGACACCGTGCTGTGGGGGGGGACAGCGTGCTGTGGGGGGGGACACCGTGCTGTGGGGGGGGACACCGTGCTGTGGGGGGGGACGGCGTGCTGTGGGGGGGGACGGCGTGCTGTGGGGGGTGACGGCGTGCTGTGGGGGGGGACACCGTGCTGTGGGGGGTGACACCGTGCTGTGGGGGGTGACGGCGTGCTGTGGGGGGTGACGGCGTGCTGTGGGGGGTGACGGCGTGCTGTGGGGGGTGACACCGTGCTGTGGGGGGTGACGGCGTGCTGTGGGGGGTGACGGCGTGCTGTGGGGGGTGACGGCGTGCTGTGGGGGGTGACGGCGTGCTGTGGGGGGTGACGGCGTGCTGTGGGGGGTGACGGCGTGCTGTGGGGGGTGACGGCGTGCTGTGGGGGGTGACGCCGTGCTGTGGGGGGTGACGCCGTGCTGTGGGGGGTGACGGCGTGCTGTGGGGGGTGACAGCGGGGGGTGACACCGTGCTGTGGGGGGTGACAGCGTGCTGTGGGGGGTGACAGCGTGCTGTGGGGGGTGACACCATGCTGTGTGTGCAGGCGCAGGGCTCTGTGTACGAGTGGTCTGACGGGACCAAGAACGACTACCAGCGTCTGAGCCCGGGTCTGAAGGGCTGCGTGTTGGTGACGCCCTCCGGGGCCTGGGACAGGAAGGACTGCCACGACACCGTGGATGGAGCCATCTGCTACAACACCACCTTCTCCACCCCCTTTCAGAGTGAGACCACACCCTCCCTCCACACCCTCCCTCCACACATCTCCCTCCACACATCTCCCTCCACACATCTCCCTCCACACATCTCCCTCCACACCCTCCCTCCACACATCTCCCTCCACACATCTCCCTCCACACATCTCCCTCCACACATCTCCCTCCACACCCTCCCTCCACACCCTCCCTCCACACACCCTCCCTCCACACCCTCCCTCCACACATCTCCCTCCACACCCTCCCTCCACACATCTCCCTCCACACCCTCCCTCCACACACCCTCCCTCCACACATCTCCCTCCACACCCTCCCTCCACACACCCTCCCTCCACACATCACCCTCCCTCCACACATCTCCCTCCACACCCTCCCTCACCAACCACCCACCTCAAACTTTGTTTTAATAAACAACACTAACACTTAATACCATTTTAAAACTGTGTCTTTCTCATTGTGGCGGGGTTGCTAGGAGCCACCCAGCAGTTGCCCCCGACGACCACCAACTGTCCAGAGAGCCAGGTCCAGTCGAGGTGGGTGGAGTTCCAGGACCACTGCTACGCTTTCGACATGACCTTCTACAACTACTCCGTCTACAGCATGGAGCAGGCCAAGGACATCTGTCTGAGTCTGGGTGAGGCTCCTCCCCCTCGTGACCTCTGACCTGTCCCTGCTGTCACTTCTGATTGGACGACGATGACGAGACGCTCGCCTGTCATTTGTCCCCAGGTGCCCAGGTGCTGACCATCAAGACCAAGGAGGAGAATGACTTTGTGAGGGACTACATGGAGAAGAGCCCCCTCATCACCAGCCGTGCCTGGCTGGGTCTGGAGCTGGACTCAGAGGGTACGCACACTGACCCTGGGTCAGGGGCTAACCTCTGACACTGACCCTGGGTCAGGGGCTAACCTCTGACACTGACCCTGGGTCAGGGGCTAACCTCTGACACTGACCCTGGGTCAGGGGCTAACCTCTGACCCTGGCCCAGATACAGAGCGTTCGATGACTCTGACCAATGAAACACAGTTAGAACTCCTCACCTGATCCTTAATCTCCTGCTGTTCTCCCTCCTCTGCTGTCTCTCTCTCTCCTCTCCTGTCTCTCTCTCTCCTCTCCTGTCTCTCTCTCTCCACTCCTGTCTCTCTTCCTCCTCTCCTCATCCAGGACAGCCAGTGTCCTGGATGGACGGATCCACAGTGAGCTTCTCCAACTTTGGGCCGGGTGGGCAGTGGTCTGGGCCGGGCGTCTGGGGGTCTGGGCGGGGCGTGGGGCCCCCCTGTGTGGTCATGGTGTCTACGGACGCAGGATCCTGGACCACAGTCAGCTGCAAGGACAGCCTCAGCCGCCTCGTCTGCAAGACCAGCACACGTGAGAGGAGCCAACACATTTCACTACACGCACACATCAAGTCTGACTGATTTCACTACACATCAAGGCTGACTGATTTCACTACACATCATGGCTGACTGATTTCACAACACATCAAGTCTGACTGATTTCACTACACATCAAGTCTGACTGATTTCACTACACGCACACATCAAGTCTGACTGATTTCACTACACATCAAGTCTGACTGATTTCACTACACGCACACATCAAGTCTGACTGATTTCACTACACGCACACATCAAGTCTGACTGATTTCACTACACGCACACATCAAGTCTGACTGATTTCACAACACATCAAGTCTGACTGATTTCACTACACATCAAGTCTGACTGATTTCACTACACGCACACATCAAGTCTGACTGATTTCACTACACATCAAGGCTGACTGATTTCACTACACATCATGGCTGACTGATTTCACTACACATCATGGCTGACTGATTTCACTACACATCAAGGCTGACTGATTTCACTACACGCACACATCAAGGCTGACAGGCTTGTCTTAGGTCAGAGGTCATCTTTTCTAAGAGAGAACACCCTAGCTGATTCTCTCTGTGTGTGTGTGTCTGTCTGTCTCTCTCTCTCTCTCTCTGCGCAGGGTCGAGAGGGTTGCCCGTGGCTCTGGGCTTCTTCATCATCCTCCTGCTCAGTCTCCTGGCTGCTGTCGCCTTCATCGTGTACAAGAAGAACCGCACTCGTTTCTCCTCCACCGTCCGGTACAAGAGGAACTTCGATGAAGCCGACACGACCAGCATCATCAACGAGGACGAGTGATGCTGTCCCACACACACCCCAAACATGACAGCGCAGCTTTGACGACAACGTTATTTATTTCCTTGACCCCCCCCCCCCCCCCCCCCCCCCCACAAAGGTAGACAGACCAAGAAGTGTCTTTTAAGTTGTAAATATTGACAGGATTGTGTGACCTGAAAGTGCAGTTGTTTTAAATATGAATGTTAATGACGAGGCTGGTCTGTCCAGTGTTTGTGGAACAAGCCGTCAGATAGGATTGAAATGGCTTCTTGGCTGTTAATATTTAAGCACTGGATCGTCTGGTTTAACTTGTTCATTGCTTTTGTACGTTCACAAAGGTTGGCTACACTTTTTCAAACTCTTTTTAATGAATAATTCTTGCACTTTGAAATAGTGATTGTTTCCCTCTTATGCTGACCTGTGAATAATTCTTACACGATTTGGTTTGAGTGAAAGTCTTAGTGGTACGTCAGATGAAAGTATTGTTGATACTGTCAGTCATGTAAATGTTGACCACTGCAAATGTTCAGTAATGTGGATTGGAATATTACTGTAGGAAGTCATGTAATCATTCGGGCGCGTTTATTTTTACCGGAGTGCCAAGTTAACGCTGCAGACATCCAATCTTCCTATATAACCGCAGAACGAAGCGTAGTTCTAGATTCTAGAACGATCCACTTGATTTATAACGTGTTGTTGGGTTTGAGCTAGACTGCCTCTTTCCTGTCCTTTGCACTAAAGCTACTGATAATGATGCACTTTAAAAAAAAAAAATTGTGTTCCTACAAGTGTTGCCTTACAAGCAGTTCCTGCCATCTTCATGCACAATAGTTCTGTGTTCGAGAGCCAACTAAGATTTAGCTTCCTGAGCCAATCGCACTGCAGAGGCCTGAAACTGCCTCAACTGCTGTAAAATGCCTTGTAAATATAATTTGTTTTCCAAACTTAAACCAAAGATGCTTTGGACTTGTGACATACCTGTCTTTTAGTTGCTTCTTAACCAAACCATATCAAAAAGGTAAACCCGCAAAATGTTTAAATAAATACTTTAGAAAATCCAAAATTGCAACACTGCTGACATTTTCTTCAATAAACTGGTTTGTTTTTCCCTGAAAATCATCGTCTTCATTTGGTGTAGATTTAATAAAATCTAGGTTATATAAACAAGACATGCTAGTTATACATTCAAAACTTTATTGCAATAAGTAAAATAAAGAAAACCGTTGTTTAGGGCCAAGCAAAAGAAAATACCGCTACATTGAAATAAGACAAACAAAGACAACCATTCACCTAGAAAACATCACATTTCCCACACCTCCCCTAATCAATCCTCCAGGTCGTCGTCAAGGTCACAGAAGTCGATAGAGGGCCGGGTGTCCTGAGTTTCTTCCTCGTCTGAGTCGCTATAGGAACCTGGAACAGGAAGCAGCGTCATGATCACCTGGAGCCAACAACACCGGCTAGCCTCACAACCGCTCGGCTAACTCACTACCGCCAATATCAAACACGAGGGAGAATGGGTTTAGAAAACGTACTTTCCAGATTGTCCATGTGTTCGTGGAGGGTTCTCGCCAGGTTGAAAAACTGAGCGAGAGGGGAGAATAGTTTCAGAACAAGGACCCCTGCCACACTGGGTATCAAACATGTCTGGTTGCATTTCAACCAGTGTGATTGAATAGTTCTTTGGCCCCATTTCTGAGGGACATGAATGTAGGCAACAAACTCAGATTACCAAATAATCCTATTGCTACTAGATTTGATCAAAAGGAGTCATGTCTACAGTATTAGTATGTGGCTGTTCAGGCCGGTGTCCTTGTGTACAGATGGTGTCTACATGCATTACCCAGCTTCAGGGGTAAAGCATTAGAGACAGAATAAAGAGGTTGCAGGTTCAAATCCCCCTAAACAAACAGTTGTGTGATGGAGGCGGTTCTCCTACCCCTGCATCATTGGCTGCTCCCAGAACATCAGAGAACCTCTGCTCACACAGGTGTAGGAGAACCACCAGGTACAGCCCACAGGAGATGAACTCATACTCTGACTGGAGGGGGGGAGGGGGGGGGGGTGGTGGAGAAAGGACACGAGAGAGAGGGAGTTCAGACAATGTGATAGTAGTTTTAGGCGTGTGTGTGGTGTGTGTAGCAGGCCTACCCTGCCGTGGGTCCTGTACAGCTCGTTGACGTCAAAGTTCTCAATGTTGAGTTGCAGCTTCTTCTTGCACAGCTCACAAGTGGTGATGGCTTCCAGATCACTTCCTGTTCCAGGACACACCACAACACCAATCACCTGCTGAGCCCATCAACCCTAGACGTGGTCCCTTCCTACATGCACCGTTTGTCAACTTCAAGGTAATAAAACAAACATCTAATGTAGCTGAACAATGTGGGATTGGCATCCCGAGGGTGGGCCTGCGCCCAGGTACCGGAGCTGATCTTGGAGCGGAGCCACTGCTTGATGCAGTCCTGGTGGACGAACTGCAGACTGCCTGTGCAGCGGCACGGCACCATCAGGGGGTTGGCCGGAGACTCTTCCCTCATCTGGCAGATCCGACACAGATCCCCCTCCTCCTCGTCACTGTCCTCCAGTAGCAGGCTGGGAGGGGAGAAAATTAACGATTGAAAGAGTCACCTGAGATTTTCCTATAAATGGATAAATGTGACTAATTGAGGATGGGGGGTGTTAAACTTTAGATTCACACCCATCAAACCCCATCAGATCAGAGATCCTTCACCTCTCCTGGATCTTGCGCAGTTTCTCTGGATCTCTGGAAGGGGCGGGCTTGTCCTTCTCCTGGCCCTCTGGTTGGCTCCTGGCCATGCCCATCATGTCAATGGCCATCATACCTCGCAGGGTGAGCGGGCTGCTCATGACCCGGGCCAGTCGCTGGCTCCTCCCCGCCACCCTCAACTCCTCCTGCAGGGCGGCGCTAGCAGCCCTCACCCCCGCGGCACCCTCACCATCGTCCTCATCTTCCTCCTGTGGGTTGGGCTCGGGCTCGTTCCGTCTCCTGGTTGGATACTGGGAGCCTCGGAGGCCCTCCTCCGAACTGCTGCTGGCCAATAGGGCGCTCTCGTCGCGCCCCTCCCTCCTGTGGCGGGAGAAGAGAGGAGTGCAGCGCGAACGGAGCCAGGAGGGGGCCCCAGGGCCTTCGCTGCCCGAGCGCCAGGCCTCCTGACTGGGCTGGCTCGGTCCTCCACGGGGCGGCTCTCTCTCCTGGGCGGGGGAGAGGCCCTGGCAGCTACGCCGGAGGAAGGCAAAGGCCTGAGCTGTATCCGTGGAGGAAGAGGAGGAGTGGGGGAGGGATGGGGGTGCGGGGGGAGGAGAGGAAGGGAGGAGTGGGGGGGCAGGGGGAGGAGAGGAGGGGAGGGGAGGGGGGGCGGGGTCCTGGCTGGAGCGCCGGGAGAAGAGGCGGGAGAGAAGGCGGCGGGTGGAACGACGGCCGTCAGAGTCTCCACCCTCAGGGGCCGGGCGGGGGGCCGGGGGGCTGGAGGCCGGGGGAGGGGGGCTGGAGGCCAGGGAATACCAGTAGGAGGAGGAGGAGGAGGGCTGGGAGGAGGAGGAGACAGCCGGAGTGGGGGGGTGCTCCTCTTTGACCTGCTGCAGGGAGGGGCGAAGGGTGGAGGAGGAGGAGGAGGAGGAGGAAGAAGAGGTGGAGGAGGTGGAGGAGAGGGCGCGGGCAGGGGGGCGGGGGTCCCGGGCCGGGGGGGGCGGCTGGTAGGCCGAGGAGAGGTGGCGACTGAGGGAGGAGCCCTCGCGGACCGAGGAGGAGGTGGAGTAGAGGGGCTCTTTGGGCCGGGCACCCTGGGCATAGCTGGAGGAGAGGCGGTCTGGACGATCTGAAACGAGAGAGGAGAGTGAGGATGTCTGCTGTTCAGACAGGACGTCCTCACACTGCGTTCTGCTGGCTTTGGAGCAAAGTGACCTGAGGATAGTGGATATTAAGTAGAGCCAGAGATCAAGGGTGTGGTGCGTGGTGGAGGCCTACACAGAGAGGAGCCCAGCCCCAGGCTGCTACTCCTGTAGCTGGTCTCCTTCAGGCCTCCGTCAGCCCTCTGCTCCCGCTCCCGCTCCCTCCACGAGCGCAGTGCCTCCGAGGAGGAGGAGGAGGACGAGGTGTGGGACAAAGGCCGGTATGTTCTCCAGGAGGAATCTAAACACAAGGTGGCAGTTTGTTATTCACCTGTGTGGTGGAAAAGACAAGTTGGGGGGTAAAAGAAATCAGTGGAGTGAGTAAACAAGGCTTTTAATGTCATATTCTATGACATTAAACAGCAGCATTCAAAACATGAAGACTGATTCTACTGACTGCTGGTGAGGGTGGAGGTGTACCTGAGGTGCTGTTAAGGGTGGAGGTGGAGCTGTAGGAGGAGCTGCTCAGAGAGGAGGAGCTGCTCAGAGAGGAGGAAGGGGTTCTGGTGTACGATGATGTCCGGTTCATGTAGGACAGCTTGGCTCTCTTGGTGTCTCCATCGTCTGCGGAGCCGACCAGGCCAGAGTACGTGCCCAGCCTCCGCTCGGACTCCGTCTGCAGGGCGGACAGAGTCACGTGCTGCTCCACCAAACTCAACCACAGGAACTGATCTTTGTTTAAGTGTTTCACTTGTGTTCCTCCCCTCAGACCAGGAGGTCAGTCAGTACCCACCAGCCTGCTCCGGCTGGACAGGGAGCTCTGGGACCAGGGGGCGTCACGCGCCGTGGAGGGGGTCTTCCAGGAGGGACGGACATCAGATGGGGTGTAGTCTCGAGACGGGAGCTGAAGCCAGGAGCTCTGGTGGGGGGGGGGACAGGAGGAGTGAGAGAGACGGTCATGTGATCTATCCAGGCAGTGCGTGTGTGCGTGTGTGCGTGTGTGTGTGTGTGTGTGTGTGTGTGTGTACACCCCATGCAGACAGGTCAGTGACGTCACGCTGCAGAGAGAACATGCTGGAGTCTGCTCAGGAGTTCCAGGTCTGTTTACCACACGTGCCACCGACATCACAGCCTGTTTGTTTTCCCCTCCTGGAGACCCAAGCTGAGCGCTGGCGGGCCAGAGGTAACCCTATCTGAGGACCGTCTTTGACGAGCAGGCTGATACCAGCCCCCGGCTGCTCTCCCAGGAATGGGCCCGGCCTATAAAAAGACCCGCGAGGGAGGCGAGCGTCGCACTGGGGCCCAACAGAGGGGTCCCGTCAGGGGAGAACTCACTAGAACGACCTGGAATCTTAAACAACAGTTGTTGTTTTCTGTTGTTGGTGTTCCTAACCTTGCATGCCATCGACAGCAGCCAGGACTTCAGATACTGCTTCCGCTGGCGGTGTACGACACTTAAGTAAACACGCGTTCTAAACAAAATACTTGGTACTTGTATCGGTCTTCAAAAGTACAGATCATTGCACCTAAATAAAAGCTCAATTAAAAACGAAAGCCTCGTTTAGGTTGAAGGTGCTTCCTCACCTTGTAGTCTGCATCTAGTTTGAGGTTTTTGGCGTGGGTGTAGCTGTCTCTGCTGGGGATGCTGCTGCTCCCATACAGCCTGCTGGGCCTCAGCGCGGAAGACGAGGACGAGGAGGAGGAGGAAGACGGCGAGTAGGAAGACGAGCTGGACACAGTGAAGGGAAGTCTACGAGGCTTGGAATCCATCACTGATCCAACTGCTGAACCAACAACAGTAAGGGAGAGAGAATCTTACTACCAAAAAGTACATTAATGACTTCCAATTAGGCACATGACACATTCAGGCAGTCCTGACTAAGTCCTGCATGTGTCACTGATGTCGCCTTTAAACCAGCTTCAGAATGTGACTCCTTACATTTAGTCATTTAGCAGACGCTCTTATCCAGAGCGACTTACAGTAAGTACAGGGACATTCCCCCAAGGCAAGTAGGGTGAAGTGCCTTGCCCAAGGACACAACGTCAGTTGGCATGACCGGGAATCGAACTGGCAACCTTCGGATTACTAGCCCGATTCCCTCACCGCTCAGCCAACTGACTCAATTCACCTACAGCTGATACCAGGAAGACACCAGAGCCAGGTGAGATGTGATGGCGTTGGCAGTCATGGCAGGAGTGCTGAGGTAGCAGATAGCAGCGTGTTTATACACAGTCAGAACAGTAAGTCACATGCATGTCCTTGGAACCGGATTGGAGAAGTTGATTGTGACATTTCCAGAGAGAGAGAGAGAGAGAGAGAGAGAGAGGGGGGGGGGGGGGGACACTGGACATGAGACAGCTACAGCAACATAATTTATTAACGCTACATTCCTGTGCGAGGCAGGACCACAGAGGCACCATGCAGGAGGCAGGGAGAGGCAGGGAGAGACGAGTCTCTCCTCTTATAAAGTCTGCCCCACCCAGATCCTGCTCAGGAAAACAAGCAAAGTTTCATTAGCTTGCTTGTGTTTTCCTTGCTAGTGGCTCAGTCTGATAGACGACCTAGTTAGGGGCCAAGGTGCTCTGCTTTAAATAGTAATGCTGCCCACAACTGCCCTAAAATAGACCATTGCCGTTGTGAGCAAGGGGCACGAGCAGGGCTGAACTCAACGTTATAAAACCTAGGCGATGCTAAACTTGGTCAAACCGTTAAGGCTGGCGAATCACAGTGCACCTGCACAAACCAGGTCTGCCAACAGTGTAGCTGGCGACTCCAAACCTTAAAGTTGCCAGCTCAGCTACAACACTCAGACTTAGCTGTAAACAGCATTGATCAGAGTTGCAGCTGGTTGCTGAAGACTTAAGTTTTACTTTTCTCCTTGGAACCTGTCATCCTTAGTAAAAATCCACAACCCCTTATATATACATATACACACACACACACACACACAAGTCATGTTGAAAGGTAATTGGCACGTTATCTACTGAGGAAAACTTTGAATCCTTTAAACGAAAACATAACAAGGCCTTTCAGCAAGGCCTTGCAATGTCACCTCAGAAAGGATCTGACCAATGCCTGTTTTCACTACAACGTGTTTTTACGAAATTTGCGGTGAGTTGCAAGCTAATGCAATCCCCATGTACGACTGCGTTTGACTCTGTACAGCACTTGGCCTAAAAGACGCCCAACCTACATGGACAACTCCGTAAAAAATGTCCTGTACTAGCGATAACGTGGCTGTGTAGTGTCCTGTTGACAAGACCTAGCCCCAAAGCGTCGTTTATTATCAGTAATCCAAGTGACAACAAAATCAATGTCTATGTTCCAGTGTGATTATAGGAGAACAACTAGATAGACAAGTTACACAAACAGGAAGTATCTGGCTGCAGTAAGCTGTTATCTGCTCTGCCGTGGCCCTCAACGCAATGTTACAAAGCTAGTTAGCCAGCAAAAACGACTAAACTGAATAACACTTCCAGACATAGCCCTACAAATAAACATACTATTGTAGTCGAACGACATGTAGCTAGATTATTCTAATTTAAGCACGCCTAAAATTAGGTTAGCGAAAACAGAGGCAGCCCGTGTACATGTCTTTATGTTGACAGCAGCCTTGCAGTTTGCTACAATGTCACTGTTCTAGCAAAGAACCTTGCGCGATGCAAAAAAAGAAATCGTGCAAGGTGTCAAGTAAATTCGACGTGTAAATCTATGTTTGCAGTCTAGTTAGGTCGAAATTCTGAACACAGTATGATGCCTAAATATGTCATCATGAACACAAGCTCACCTTTACTTCCACGATTCTGCATTGAAATTTTACAACGATGGCGTCTGTGTGTTTATATAGAGCACTGAAGATCCGCCTCTTCCACTCCTGCTGTACGGACCCGGAAACTATGTATTTCTGGCTGTTTTGTAAATATTGCAAAATAGCGTTTAAAGTACAACAAAAATGTACACTCTAAACTTAACAATAAGGTTAGATCTTTGATTTGGCGCTCATCTGAGAATGTTATTTTGATGTTAAGTAGTCTTCAGCATGTCCATAATCGAATTAAAACTGACGAATCCAGGTAACGACATCGCGTGTCTTATAGTCTTCTTAACCTTAGGCCGACATAGCACCTGGCTTGCAAAACGTTGTGATAAAAAATCTAAATGCAACTGTGTTGAAGACTTTGGCACAATTATTTCTTATGACTTCAATGTTTACTTAATGATCATGATAGTAGACCAATTACACTTTTTTGTTTAACTCGTTATTGTAACCAATAAACAACGCACTTCAACTTTATGTAGGCTAGTATTTACATCTGTATTTATGATTCGGCCTTTTTTATTAATATAAAATCGTCCCTGTCAGTGTATCAGTCATTTTCGCCACGCATGACGGGACTATTCTCGCTGTCCCTGACAGAAGGCCATGTGACAACAATGGAACCAGACACCAAAAGGAAATACGTAAAAAGCAAGAGTTATTGGCATGTGCTCTAGCCAATAACATTTGTGTTAGCCACCTTGAACCCGCCTCTTGCATATGGACCAGTGGAGGTTGATCAGTTAACAGGCTTATTGGCGATTTAATATAAGATGTTGAGAAAATGTATGTGTAGATGATGATAATCGTGATGAAGAAGAGGATGACATGGTGTTAAAGATGATTTGGTGATTTGGATCACCAAGAAAAATACTGTACTCAAAAGTCTCAAAAGTACAAAAAAAAACAGTGTATCAATAATGCTTTCAGAAATAATACAAATTAAAACACAATAACTTAAAGACTACATTAATGTGAACAATTAAATGAGACCAATGTGCCCAAAACCGGAAAAAACAATTATTTATTGCATTTTCCGTTTGTTCATAGATATGTTCACTAGAGGGCGCGAGGTAGTAGCCTACCTCACACTTTGCACAAGCACTTTGGAAAACAGATTGTGCTCTTCCATTATTTGCATTCTGGAGCTTCATGTTTGTGTTGGCAGAGAGGTAATTAAAGCCATTGCCAACAGCACTAATTAGATTAATTGTAATCATTGATATAAAAGTATTTTTTGACCCTGTAATGACAGTAAATCCTATATAAAGTAACAAGAGGACGGATATTAGCTTCCTACGCTTTCATGCTTAATATTTGTTTTCTGTATTCATATGAGCCGCTTTTTCTTCCATCACGGTAAATAAAAAGAATCTTGGCAGTATTTCAGCCAATTCTGCATATTTGAACACAACAAATTAACAAGTCATCACTTTTTGGCACATTGACAATTTTAAAGTGTGATACCTTTTCGTAGCCTCATAATACCAATATCACTTTATATTAATGAAATGTATAAAGCTGTGTAGTGCGATCTCATGATTTTAACGCATTAGGCCTACTATGCGGTTCAGAAATCACTTTGGTCTCGAAGGGTGAACATAGGTGTAGAACAACAACTGAATATGTAATCTACAGTGCAAGGTCAACAAGATACTCATCGCGCTTCCTCAACACAGCTCATACATGGGTTGGCTGAGACAGGCCTTATTAACCCCATGGACATAGTGGGGCCGCAGTCAGGCGTATATCCAGCGAAGGCGAACGAGAGGTGAAGGAGAGAGTGTGTTGTGCCACTGATTAATTGCTGACAAAAAGGACACCTCGTGACCTGGGAAGCGTCGCATAGGAGCGATGCCCGGTGTATCATTCTCTGTGTGGCTTCTCTGGAGATTGAAATGTTCTGGAGACACGATAACCTGAGACAGTGTGATTGTTGAACGACAAGTGAAACTGTTCATTCTGTCGGGCACGATGTGGACGTTTCTCTTCACTGGATCCATCACTAATGAAAAGTAGTCTAAAACCATTACAGGTCTCGGAGGCCAATGTCTCTATTCACTTCACTCTCCTCCCCCAATTGTGCTGATTGGACAACAAAGGAGCATTCCTGAGAACTGCTTCTCAGAATGTTTAACAGGGAACAGGGAATGACATTGTCCATCAGGGGGTACCATCTCTTTCAAAATAGAAATCTTGTCTACACGAAGACGTCAAGATGGAGTTTTCCAGCTCGCGTGTGAACCCGTAGTCTGTGAATGAACGGCCGAGCTAGTTCCACCTCGAGCATGAGGAAACGTGTCGTGTTAGCAACTGTAAACAACTGTGCTTGTGACTTTAAAAGTGGGCTTTGTATCGAGCTTGGCGATGGAAAGAGTTCTAAAGACACTCAACGGTTTCCAAGAATGTCTGGATTTCTC
Organism: Osmerus mordax; assembly: GCF_038355195.1. Classification (NCBI taxonomy): domain Eukaryota; kingdom Metazoa; phylum Chordata; class Actinopteri; order Osmeriformes; family Osmeridae; genus Osmerus; species Osmerus mordax. Next base: position 983,449 of record NC_090071.1, on the reverse strand, counting down.
CAGCTATGTGTAATCACAAAGGAATGCCCTGGGACATTTCTGCTTTTCCTCTTCCACAGTCCCGTATTTTCCCACGGTTTCTCTGGGACCCGAAAATACTATTTCCCTTCTCAGTTCCCAAAGACACATGAATATACTACAAAGGTTAATTTATCAGTGGAGAGGACAATACCGTGGCAGTCTCCAGCACACAGAACGGATGCCTCAAGTCTAACCTTGGAGGAAGGAGCAAAAAGAAAAAAGGAATTCTAGGAGAATTTTTTTATTTCCTGGTTTGAAACCGGTGTGATTCACATGAGTGGAATTCTTGAAACACTATCCTTGAGGATACAGGAAATGAAATGATGTTACTTGTGATTTGGGCAAAGTAGTTTGAGCAGCTTACTTGAATTCCCAGATATTCTATTGGAACAGAGAGAGATAATGCCTTAAAATTAAATTGTTTAATAAGACCAACCGTGTCACCTTGCTGCAGCAAACTTTAACAGGCCTGCTTCAGACACACAGATCAGTCAGGAACATTTCTGAACCACAGACACGTGTTAACACTTGGGACCACATGTTGAAGGGGCACAGTCCAGAACACAGAGGTCGTCTGCATGTGTCAACTGTGTTTCAGTTCACCAGAACCATATTTGATTCCTTGTTTTTGCTTGCTTGCTTGAAGCCAATCCTTCACCAAGAATGTAGATAAACACCTGAGGAGATCTGCTAAATCACGATTGTCGGTGCTGTATTCTACAACTTTTCACTTTCAGCCGTTGTATCTTTAGGACCTTGTATCTTGTCAGGTGAAATCTCACCAGAGGCACTTGTGAAACATTAGCTCTCCACCTCTAATCAAGTTTGAGTCAGTGTGAGCCTCCAAGCTGAAACGTTTGTTTGTGTTCGTTTTCCTGAAACCCATATGCCCTCTTCTCCTGACATCTGCCTCTCCCACTCAGACCCTCCCTGCTCCTCTTTGTTCACTAGAGCTCGCAGGAAAAAGGAGAGCGTACATTTCGAGAGCGGTGATGTCACCGTGGTGATCATTACTGGGTGCTGTGGTGGCCTATTTCTGACCAAGCATCACAGAGGGTCGTCTAGAACGCTTCAGCTCTGCCTCTGGAAGCAGCGACCTGCCACTTTTAATTAAAACAGGCCCAATTTGCACAAGCACTAAGACAGGCTGACACAAAAGACCGTGTAACACTGCTTTAGAAACAATGACAAAAGCTCTCACAGTTGAGGGAGACTTGTGGATTCACCAGCCGTGAATTATGTGTCATTTTAGATCAAGAAGGGGAGCTGTCAAAAAGGCAGAAAAACGACCATCATTGAGGAGAGCACTGAATTCTAACTGCACAGATGTATTGTACTAAAGATGTCTTAAACTGAGGTGCTGTACTGTTTGAATAATTGAAATAGATGTCATGGCTGTGCTGTATTTATTCTACAAGAGTTTGGCCCCCACACACCGGAAACACTTTACATAACAAAAGACAGCCTTTGTCCTAAAGAATGCCCTAAGCCAATTTTAATGTTATCAACTTGTGTCGATGTCGTCCTGTGTGCTTGGCGGCATAGTGGTGACTACCTGAAGGAGAGAAATGCTTCAGGCAAACACTTTTCTTGGAGACAAAAAATTGTTTAAAACCTTATGAAGCGACCATCAAATTAAATTAACCTAACATATGTGGGCAGGCACTGAAAGTGAAAGCCAATCTTGGAAGAATGTATTTGCAGTTTAAAGACCCCCCTAACCATCCGGTGACATATTACTATGTGTTTTATCTGCCAAGATCCAGAACTCTAGTTGTCCTCATAGATTTAGTTTCACTATCCCTCTCAGAGTAGTCAATCCATACTCAGCCAGCTCTCTCTCCAATTCAATCTTGCTAATGTCGCCTCAATGGACAAGTCCCTCTTCCCTCAGTGAGAAAAATGCACATGCGAGCATTGGCCAACAATTATTATCCCCCAGTTGTCTTCTTAACATGCTAAGTGCATGTCATATGGACAATAGCCTGTGATCTGCATCAGTTAGTATAGACAGTCTTGTACACACATCTGTCTTTCTTGGCCAGTCTGTCAGGAACTGACAAATGGGGGGTCTTCTGCTGTGCTGTTTGATCTGGGTAAAGATGTGTTTGTCTGTTTTGTCTTTTTGGACGCTTGTCTCAGTGGAGGTCATGGTGACGAGCTGTGATCTCATCCTCTGAGGAGGTGTTTCACTCTCCGCTTAGGGTCGGGCTTCTCCACTTTCCCGGCTTGCCAATTTAATGACTCTGCTTTCCCAGAAAAAGAAGCACGACAATATGTTTTCTTGCTCCTCTCCCTTTTCCCTCTTTCTTGTACTCAAACACACACACACACACACACACACACACACACACACTAGCATTATCTATCGCCGAGTCTCTTTCTTTCTCTCTCTCTTGCTCTATCTTTCTGCCTGTGTCTTTGAGTGTCTCATCAGTGAATCATTCACTACAACTCTGCTACCATGATTACATGATTTCTCCTTTCTGGCTATTACATCATGCAACAAACAGCTTCACTTCTCTGTCCATCTTGCTTGCATTAACACTCACGTGGAAAAAGAGTATACTTAAATATAATTTAAATGTTTTAAATGAGAGCTTAATACATCTTCATTTGTCATTTTCTACACAAATGAAAGTCCACTTAACTGCTTTTGTAAATTCACATGCTTACACTTTGTAAGGATGCTTATATTATGATTATTTTTTCTCTTGGGCTTACCCTTCACAGGAAGAAACTACAATAGTAATTCCTTCCATGAAGCAGCAGTTAACTACTGTATTATTCTGACTACTGCATGTTTGCATCATGACCAAACTCACTTTATATATTCTCCACAGGCATTGTGACGGACGACTAAAAAGTGCTTGCCGGGTCCAAAAACACTTAAGGTACAAAGGCATCTCTCCTCATCCCCTGACCCGCCTCCTGTAGATGGCCTTGCGCTGAGGTCAAAGGTCGATACATTCTTCACTGTCACAATGAATTCCCATGAGCCACTTAGGCTAGCTCCACTCCTGTGGGCCATTCAGGAACAGGGGAGGGGGAACAGTGGCAGCCATATTTATTACACATTTCTTTCAGCCAGGGATGGATGACAGTGATCAATAGCTATGTTCATCTTGGCTTAATTGCGGAGTGTCAAGACATCTAAATGTATTGGTTATAGTAATGTAGCACACATAGTGTGCTATAATTGTAGGCAATTGGTCCCTGGTGTTAGAATTGTAGGCAGTTCAATTAATTGACTTTGTGAATCGTTGCTCAGAGTATCCGTCCTATCTTATCCCGTGTAATTTTGTAAAGATGACATGAGACATGCGTCAGATGAAGATTTGTACATAATAGCTTAATGTCATCATTTCACAAAGATAATCACAGAATGACCAAATATAACGTCAGAGGAATAGTCTTTATCTTAATCCTAATTGCAGAATTTGCTGTTCAGTCGGTACTTTATAGGGCATTACAAGAGCGACTTTTAATTCAATTATATTAAGAGACAACCTAAGGCCAGTTTTCTTTTTCTGTGAGAAGCCTATTTTAGTCTGTAACAGAAATGTGAGCTCAAATTAAAGGCCTTGGAGCTGCTGGAAAGTCCAAGTGTTGTTACTGGTTGTGTGGGGATAGATGAATCTGTATTCCCTGAATGTGTCAAAAAATCAATAAATGCAAGCACGGCTCCCTGTACTGATGGCCGCCCCTGTCTTGCCATGGACTAATAGAAAATAATAATTAAATCCAAATCACCACATTAATTTGTTTTCCATCAGTCTCGGGGGATATCTTCTTTTTACCAGTTCTTAGTGTCTCATTATACTTTCTAATCAAGACTCTTAAAAAATCCTTTTTAGAGAGACAGTGTGTTTCCCCTCCCCCCCCTGTGTTCCCTGTGGCGGGCTTGTTGGTGTTGCAGTCATTGTGGAGGCACTTATTATGTTACAAATGACCAAGGTACGGCCGCTACTCTCGCTGTGCATGCAAAGAGGGCCTGGCTGCAAGTGCCTTCTTCATTTAATGACACTGCTAAGAGCACACACACACAGACACAACCCCCCCACACACACACACCAGCACCTCCCCCCCCACCTCAACCCACCCCCGCCTTTTTCAAACTCGCCCCCATGCGCTCTCTTTAATGAAGATTCTCCAACGCAATTAAAAATCCCTGCGCCTCACTGTTACTGAATGACAAACACAGCTTCAGTCATCCCTCCTGTTACTGGATGACAAACACAACCACAGTCATCCCTCCTGTTACTGGATGACAAACACAACTTCAGTCATCCCTCCTGTTACTGGATGACAAACACAACCACAGTCATCCCTCCTGTTACTGGATGACAAACACAACTTCAGTCATCCCTCCTGTTACTGGATGACAAACACAGATACAGTCATCCCTCCTGTTACTGGATGACAAACACAACCACAGTCATCCCTCCTGTTACTGGATGACAAACACAACTTCAGTCATCCCTCCTGTTACTGGATGACAAACACAGATACAGTCTTCTCTCCTGGCTCATCTCTGGTGCTGCTGGGGGAGGGGGAAGGTGAAAACACTGGCTCTGCTCTCAGCTGCATCATAAAGAGAAGAGAGGACAGGAAGAGAGAGGACAGGAGGAGAGAGGACAGGAAGAGAGAGGACAGGAGGAGAGAGGACAGGAAGAGAGAGGACAGGAAGAGAGAGGACAGGAAGAGAGAGGACAGGAGGAGAGAGGACAGGAAGAGAGAGGACAGGAAGAGAGAGGACAGGAAGAGAGAGGACAGGAGGAGAGAGGACAGGAAGAGAGAGGACAGGAGGAGAGAGGACAGGAAGAGAGGACAGGAAGAGAGAGGAGAGGAAGAGAGAGGACAGGAGGAGAGGAGAGAGGACAGGAAGAGAGAGGACAGGAAGAGAAAGGACAGGAGGAGAGAGGACAGGAAGAGAGAGGACAGGAGGAGAGAGGACAGGAAGAGAGAGGACAGGAGGAGAGAGGACAGGAAGAGAGAGATCAGGAAGAGAGAGGACAGGAGGAGAGAGGACAGGAAGAGAGAGGACAGGAGGAGAGAGGACAGGAGGAGAGAGGACAGGAAGAGAGAGGACAGGAGGAAAGAGGACAGGAAGAGAGAGGACAGGAAGAGAGAGGAGGTCCAACACCCCCAACAGGTAATGAAAGGGGGGGATGAAGAAAAATCAATGTCCAAAGAGCATGGAGAACAAGCTTGTATAAAATGGCTTTTTACGCACCAGACAGCTGAACAAGGACTGGTGTCTGAAAAACACTGGGAAAGCTATGTTTCTATGACTTAAAAAATATATATAAACATTTGCAGCCTTGAGAGATAATATGTATGCATAATTTAAATGTATCAGTTACTTAAAGGCCTAGTGTTGTTCAGAGATAATGCACCCATCAACCGACATGATTTGTCCTTTTAATTTGTAATCATATTTTTATTAAATGCCTACAGTGAAATTAATAACGTAACAAAACAAGAAAACATACAGTATATATTGATATACATCAATAACCTTCTTTACGATGCAGTTGTATGGATTTACCAGTGACTAGTATTGGTTTATTACTCAATCATCGGTGGTCTGTCAGGCTGTGACTATAAGTTCATAAGTCCTGTAATAACCCTTCATGAAGCATACACAATAAAACTATGATTAGTCGACTGTCCAGACAGCAGTTAGCAGGGCAGTCCTACACTCAGCAAGCTCATCTTTGGACTGGTTATCTTCTAAGGGTGGAGCAGGCAAACAGTCCAGTCCATGTTCAACCCCCTCTCTGTCTCTCTCTCACACACACACACCACACACACACACATACACACACACACCCCGCCCCCTTGTTGTTTTCCAGTTGAATGAAAATAATCTGAAGCCATGTCTCGAGCCCGTCTGGGTCATAGAGCCTGTGCTCAGCCTGTTGCTTATTGTGTTTCCAGAGAAGGAGGTAGAATACAAGATACAATTAGACACAGATGGCGACTTAGCCAGGCAGTGTATTGATCTCTAGCTTAGAGAGAGATCTGTCTCTACTATCCTGATTATTTATGCTGTATTCTTTTTTTTTTCTTTTCTGTTTTTTAGGAGGGGGGAAGCTAATGCATTGTAATAGAAACCAAAGGGATTTTGGTTCTTGCTGTGAGTGCCTTCATTTCAATGATATGGATGGGTAGAGGAGCCTTTGATCAAATATTACACAATACTCTCTGGGGGCACACAAACATATAGAGAGATTACAGTTTTGCTTGTTCTATCAAAACCCTAATGAAATTCTGCAGGAGTTGCACATGTGTCAAAATATTTGAAGATGATAAACTTTGATAACTCTAACATGTGAAATGAAGTATTTTTAAGGAACCACAATCCAGAAAGTTTGGCAGTCCCCAAAAAAAAGAAAAATCTGAAAAAGATGAATGAATTACATGCAGAAAACATGTATACATTTATTCATCCTTATCTGGGATTTGGGATCTAAATAATAACCTAAACCAACAAGAGACACTAAAATAATGAGTTTATTTAAGAAACATATCTATATCAAATCATTCTAATTTTAGAACAACAGGTTTCTGGGACAAGAACATGTCCGTTAGAGTTATTACTAAATATAGATATATTAGGGCAACTATCTCCCCAAATACAGTATAGGTTAAACGAGGATGGTTCTGTTTGTTTTGGTTTTACTCACTGTACATGACTTCTACTGAGTTATACTCACTGTATAAATATTGACTCGTCTATTTAAACAATTTGCCATTTTTCCATGTGCAGTAATATATATATATTAGGCACAGATTTAAGTTTTCTTTGTGGCAGCTTGTAGGCTGACGTCACTTAGGTTCCTTGAAGTGGAGCTGAATAAACCTTGAGAAGAGTCCGCTTCAATCTGCTCTTAGTAACTAACACACACACTCACTCACACCGCGACTCAATTACTGCCCAATTCCCTTCTTTATCATCTCTTACCGACCTCTACCAAAACGAAATCGCTAAGGAAAAGAGACCAGAAGGCTCTCCGAAGTATTACTTGAACTAAAATCCCGTTGGAAATAAGTAGAAGTGTCGAAAGTAAAGGTAGGTGTCTGTTTATTTCGAGGTCGGGTAAAGACGTTCTGTTATATCATAGAACAAGCAATGTGTGTGGAGCTGGCTTGATTTCTTTCGAGTGCGATCTGTAGTTTCGTTGCCTTCTGCGTGTGTCCCTCAATCGTCAATTGAAGATTGATAGAAAGTTATCACAGTTAGACTGATAATCCAAGCAAACATGCTGTTTATATACTCTACGATTGTGGAATAATACAAAGTTTTGCTAGATTAAAAAGCGAAGTGCTTGTCGTTCTTCGGATCATGCCAGTGGTGACCTGATAGTCGGAACCGTCTTTGTGTCCTCTCTTGTGCTGTTAAATTGAACAGTTATGCCTCAAAATAAACAGTTGTATCAAGTTCAGATTGTTAACTTTGTAGTGAAATGCTGCTGTTATAATGCGCTGTTGTATCCGGTTATTTATTTTTGACCGGAATCGTAAAGACACAATATTGTGGGAGTCAATGAAGGTGGAAGCACACAGCTACCTTTGGTCTACTTAGCTGTCCGTTTACAGACAGGGCAAAATCCAGCCAGCTAATAGTTCCTCAATGCGAAAATAAAATAATTAGTAAGGACAAATACACTCTTCTTCCTTTTCAACAGATTGTGTATGGAATTGGTAAAACACTTTTGACCGGTGTGGTATTTTCCGCCGAGTTCGAGGCTTCTTTACAACTGGTCCGCGCGACATCTTTGTTGCTTCCTCAAACGAGGAGCAGCTGCTGCTTGGTCGAGTTGTTGAAATTTATCCCTTTGTGTACATTACAATATCCTCCATTTTTCTGCCCTTCCAAACAACAAGCCTTTCGCCATCTTGGTTGATTTAAATTCCCCAAGCACCTCACTCTTGAAGGAAAACGCATCCCATGTTTTAGGCTACACAGGCTAGAGAAAGTTTACCTCGGAAAGAAATGTTAGACTACTATCATGACGTCATATGAAGTTTAAGAAAAATGTAGCCAATGCACGATTGTCGGCAATTGAAGCAATTTGTTGATGTAAATTCCGAGGGGAGGGAAATGGTCTCAATGTAGCAGTTAGTGGAATAATTTTGTCAAATACATATATACATTGTTCGGTCACACTAAATATAGCCCTGAAGTGACGTAGGCTATAAAAACATTTTTTTAATAACTAGGCTATATGACAGATGTAAATGGAATACAAACTTCCTTTTGATTTATATTTTTACAAACTTTTCACTAGCTGTCGGCAAATTGTTTTATTTATTTTCAGAATATGCCTTTGAATATGACAATGTTGATTTTTTTTTATTATTGTGTCTTAACTATTGGATCTATCTAAGAGACATATCATTGACTATATACGACATTATTATGATATATTATCATGGTTTACACCATCCTAATGTGATTAACACGAATAATAACTGAATGAATACAGATTGATAATCTACCGTAGCATTGCTCATACAAATCTTGTTTCATTTTGATCAATTTGTGCAGTTGATGTGAATTTTCTGCCAGTTGTTGGCGTTTATGTTGAACATAGTCTCACTGTAACAGACTCGGCTTTTCCTTGAGGTGCGCACTGCCTGTCATGCCATACGTGTTAAATAACATGATCACATAGGATTACATTTCCAGGGTGTGGAGTTTACCAGTGTGGTCTTACTCTCCCGAAGCTAATTTCTTATGACAAAGTAGGATATATCAGATCTGCCTTAAAGTCAAGATACCTTTTGCACCACATTTGTATTAATAACCAGTAGCCCTGTTAAAGTAGGTGTATGTCATCATAATCATACGTTCCTCGTATGTCAGAGTTGAGATTAGATAAGCCTGACTAAAGAAATGAAATCCCTCTACTGGGTTTCTGTCGGTTTGAATGAAGATTCTGCTACAAAGCTCCCAACTTGAGCCAGTCGGCTAATCTTGAATGTGATCCTCGCTGCTTTGTTTTGAGAAAACATTTGGGAGTGCCTGAGATAGAAAATTCTAATCATTTCACCTCCCACCTCTTTGTTTGTCTATTTATTGCCGCAAAGCAGGAGGTTTCAGGAGCAGATGTTTAGCTGAACATGCAGTGGAGCCCCTGGCCTTCTGGGACCCACTGCACATCCTCTCCCTGCTGATGCATCCACATGACAGCTGCTTGATTTCATGGAGCCGCTAAGAAGCCATTAGTGCTATCAGTGGATTGAAACGGAACAGTCTCTCCCAGTTTTCCACAAATGTCTATTGTTAGTTTCCTCCTTCCTGCCTCTCTGTGAAAGATCTATGTGTGTGTGTGTGTTCTGCAGCTGAACACACAACAGGAGAGACTAGAGAGAAGCTCTAATATACTTGTGTGTTGTGTTTCCCCTTAATGCGCGTAGGAGAGAGAGAGAGGGAGAGAGTGGGAGAGAGATATGGAGAGGGGGAGGGAGAGATAGAGAGAGGGGGAGAGAGAGAGAGAGAGAGAACAAATCTGTCAGGGCTTGTTTGTGATGTTGGTTTGAAGGCACATTGTGCTACCTCAAGCACTCTCAAATCAGAGAGGTCTCCCCATGCCTGGCCAGGAGGAAAAGACAAAAAAAACACCATGGGTTAGACTTTGTTTTTGTTCCACCTCTCTCTCTCTCTCTCTCTCTCTCTCTCTCTCTCTCTCTCTCTCTCTCTCTCTCTCTTGCCCTCTCTCTCTGCCTTGCTCTCTCTCTCTCTTTCTCTCTCTTTAGCTCTCTCTCTTTCTCTTATTCTTTTTTGAGATGTCTGTTTTATTTCTCTCTAGAAGATAAAAAAAAGATCTGACTTCCGCTTGACTCAAACATTTAGGAATTAAGGATAGACATAGTTAAGCCCTGTTTGCATGTCTACAAATGTCGCACCAAATGCTAGCTATTGACTAAGCTGATTAGGTGAAACTAAGTTCAGGAGCCTGGTGTCTGGGGGTTGCTGAAATGGACTAAACTTGGACAGGTTTTGAGCGTGCGATTCACCGGGCCTCTGCTTAATCTTTCACTGTTAAAATGGTGTGCGAGGACAGGAGGGTGACTGACTGGTGTTTTTTTGTGTTATTGTTGTCTCTCTGATGTGATCCAGTCAACGGTAAAATAACTGCCGTCACGCGAACAGTTTATCTGTACCGTATAATCACAGATGAGAGTCAGAGACCCTTTTTATTTGCTTCTACAGCGAGTATGAGATTAATGAGATAGGCATACTATTGTTGTTGTTGTTGTACATCATGAGAGAAGGAGGTATTTATAACTCTTAAGTCGACCTAAGTGATATTGACTTTCTCGCTCATAATGTTGTGTCTCTGAACAGGGAGTACACTGTAATGGTTAATAATGACTAGTTAGACACAAGGAAATCTAGATGGGAAGTACTGTGTTTTGTGTTCCCACTGAGTGAGTCAACCAACTGCCATACCTGAACTGTATTGTTTTTGAATCATCACAATGGGTGCCTCACATGCACACAAAAACAGTCTTTCTCTCCCTCAATCCCTCTCTCTCTCTCTTACCCTGTCTCTCTCCCTCTCTCTCTCTTTCTGTCTCTCATGCATGCACACACACACACTCACACACACCCTTGCCAATTGCAGTCAAGGACTGAAAACAGAGGTTCTACAAGTATGCATGATAGCTGTTTTAAAAGCTTCAACAAGACCTGACCCCAGCCTCTGGCCTGCCCTGACCCCAGCCTCTGGCCTGCCTCGCAATACTGCTCCTGGTGGCCAAGCTCTGCAGACAAAACTGCTCTATTACTGTCACCAGCATACACAGTAACTGCCAATTGTGTCTTGAAGGTTAATGTCCTTGGCTGTTTAGTTTGTCCTAAGATGATCTACTTCACCTTGCTTTACTGGGCTATTTTAGTCACACTGTACTTTAGGTTGACCTGATAATCGCGAGGCGGATAGTGGCTTACCCTAACAGCCCATATCACGGCCTCACAGTTGTTTGGCGTGTAGAAACTAGCATGTAGCATGTAGACTCAATGTGGCCACATGCTCAGGCTAATCACAGGTTCCCCTCTGTTGACGTGCTGATGTTAGTCGGGGGACGATTAGCTGCTTATTTGCTGTTCGTCCCACCAGCGTCTATTATTATTGGCTGTGAGAATGTTCCTTGATGAAACTCAAGGTTATTTCTGTGTTGTGCTGTCTGCCTAGAGGCCAGTTTCCCAGGTTGATTTGCCTGTGAAGAAAGGATTTGTCTGGTATGCCACGGATAGATCCAGAACAGATAAACACATAAATCCATAGAAATGGTATCTCTTGGTCGCTATTAACAAACTATTCACATCATCTTCATTTCCTTCTTCAACTGACAATTAGCATATTCCTGACCTTGGTTTGGTTGTGGGGGACAGTTGCTAGAACACCACGTGTTGTACTTAGTCATCCTTCTGAGACGGAGCGCCTGTGGGGGGGAGGACAGTGCAGAGGTGGAGCGTTTCATGGCAGATTGACGTTGTTTTTGGATGATAGTGTCTGCTGAACGCAGACATCACATTTTTACCGTCACAGTTTCTTCCACGTACAAACGCCCAGACACGAACGCAGCTGATGAGAACCAAACGCTGCGGAAACACACAGGCTTGGATTTGAACCTGCAATCTCTCGATCTGCAGGCGAATGCTCTAACCGCTGAGCTGCGACCACAAGTCCAGAGGTTCTCTGTATCCAGACGATGAAGAGAGAGAGAGAGGGATGGAGGGAGGGAAGGAGAGATGAAGAGAGAGAGAGATGGAGAGACAGAGAGAGAGACAGAGAAACGGAGACAGAGACAGAGAGACAGAGATAGAGAGACAGAGATAGAGAGACAGAGAGAGAGAGACAGAGAGAGAGACAGACAGAGAGACGGAGACAGAGAGAGAGACACAGAGAGACAGAGAGAGAGACACAGAGAGACAGAGAGAGAGACAGAGAGAGACAGAGAGACACAGAAAGACAGAGAGAGAGAGAGAGACACAGAGAGAGAGAGAGAGACACAGAGAGACAGAGAGAGAGAGAGCTTCTGTCCAGGCCTCCCTAGCATCCTCTCCTCCGTCTCCACCCCCGCGAGACCAACATGTCACGCACCTCCTCCCTCCGTCCCTCTGAGGAGGGCTGTCACGTTGTCTGAGCAGGCGCACGGCCGTTCAGCCCCCTCCAGCCTCCCTCCAGCCTCCCTCCAGTTTCCCTCCAGCCTCCCTCCAGCCTCCCCCGCTGTGATAATGGAGACGGGCTTCTGGACACGTCTACCGCTGGCCTGCTTGGTTTTCCTTGCTTATCGACTCTTTTACATTCCTAAGCTGAAACAGCAGATAGCTGGCATGCAGGGGATTCTCACATGCAAATGGGGCTGGGAGAGGCGTACAGATGTGGAGATGAGGTGGTTTGTGTAGTCTTGCTGCGGAGATTCAGGGGTGTCTGTGGAGATACTGTACCAGGGAAGGATGAGGCCTTGGTGCCTGCTCACACACACACACACTCGAGCACACACAGGAATGCAGAGGCACAAACACACACACAGACATGGGTATGGCCAGCCACACACACACACACACGCACTGAGATTCCACCTCGGCAGCCTCCTTTATGTATTGATCCTCTCCAGCATTTAAAATCTGGTCACTGCTGCCACAAAGCCTTTTCATTTTAGCTGCGCTGGCAAAGACTGCTGCAACCATGCCAGAATTTCAATATTTAATTCTGAGTGAACGCTGTGAGAAATGACAAGGAGAAGTGAGGAGTGTAAAAACGAGAGGATGTGCTCTGCAGGGCTGCAGCAGTCAGCAGGCATCGCAGGCCTCTGTGTACGATCACCTTCTCGGAAAAACACCCTCCTGATATCTGACCCGAGCTAGAAGCCAAACGCAGACGGAACAACCTGCCGTGAGAGTTTTGTCCACGTTCCAAATACTTTTCAAGCAACACATTCGCTCAAACTTCCGATCATTAAATATCAGCGTTTAACTTGAACTCCAACTTGAGTCCACAAGGAGGAAATAGTCTTGCTGTGTCATCCTCTCAGCATGGCAGGGTATTTACACAAGCTTGTCTTGTAACAGAGCAGCCAAATACACCATCCTCCTTTGGATTAGCCATTACTGGAGCGTCTGTTTATAGCCAGCGAGGTCAGGGAGAGAGCCTCACCTCTACCGAGACAGGGATTCAGGTAATCTACGCTAGTGTGAGAATATCGTAGCTGCTCTGCCTCTCCTCCAGAGCCAGGATTCACCCTCCTCCGCTGGGGAAGACGTTCTACCACTTCTATTCTTCCGTGTTTGTGCGTGTCTTTTTTGTGTTTGTTTATAATCCCCATGACAAGTGTGACTGTAAAGAATAGATCACATTGTTTACAACTCCTTATAGAAGTTAGAATAGGGGGGCATGGAGAGGGTGAAAATCTCTCTTTTCCTCCCCCTCTCTCTCGCTCTCTCTCTTTCTCTCTCTTTCCACTTCTCTCTCAGGGAAGAGATAAGCAGTTTTCTAGTCCATCTCTTCCTGGGAGCTGAAATGGAGGTGCTTCCTGCTGTCTGGGTGCAGCATGGCCGCCCCCCTCCTCAGACTGCTGCCTCTTCCTCTTGTTTCTCCTCCAGGCAGCCATGAAAGGCTCGCTCGCTCCCCGGCGCTCAGCCATTGTCCCTCTCCCCGTCTAAACGATGACACTGAGAGACAGCTGTAACATGAGACGCCCCTCACACCAGGCAGAGAGAGAGAGAGGGAGGGAGGGAGGGAGGGAGAGATGGAGTGAGATGGAGGGAGGGAGAGCGAAGGAAGGAAGGAGAGAGGCCTTTATCAGAGACTGGGGGATGGGAGGAGGGGGAATGGGGGGATGGGAGGATGGGGTGACTGACCTCTTCCCTTGCTGCTGTCGGTCTGGGAACATCAGTGTTGTCTGTGAGGACTGTCTCCTCCCCCTCTCCTTCCAGGGGAAGGGCTGCTGGCTGGCCGGGGCATCTGGCTGGGTACAGGAGCTATGGTCGGGGCATCTGGCTGGGTACAGGAGCTATGGTCGGGGCAGGAAGGGTTCTGTTGTTGTGTGGGGGGTTATATGTGATGGGGAGCTATGGATGGGGAGTGGAGACAGGTATGTGTGTGTGTGGAATACAAGTGTTTGTGTGTATGTGTGTGTGTGGGCATATGTGTGCTGCAGATGCGGGTGTGTGTTTGTGTACGGGTCTGTGTGTGTGCTTGCGGGTGTGTGTGACTGCGTGAGCATGCATACGGAGATGGAAACACACACTCGTTGTTCTGGTCCTATCTCTGGTAAATACTCAGTCAGAGCTCCTGGCTGGAATCCAAACATTTAGAGCTAATTTAAGCATTCAGCAGCATCCTCTCTCTCTCTTCCCCCCCTTCTATCTCCCTCTCTCCCCTCCTCTCTCTCTTCCCTCTCTCTCTCTTCCCCCCCTTCTATCTCCCTCTCTCCCCTCCTCTCTCTCTTCCCCCTCTCTCTCTCCCTCCCCTTGTCTTTCTCCCTCTATACCTCTCTCTTCCTCCTCTTATCTCTATCCATCTGTCTCTCTTTCTCTCTCCTTTCTCTCTCTTTTTCTCTCCCTCTCCTCTCTTTCTGTCTCTCTGGATGTGTATGTTTGTGGCTCATCTTGATGCTGGGGGAAATGAAAGCACTCAATCACTCACCTGTCATAGCACTCCCCCCCCCCCCTCCCCCACTCACACACACACCCCTAAGGGTTGGACTGTACTGGGTCTTTATTGACTCCCTGATTGAGACAGGAGATCCATTTAATGGAGACTCTAACTGCTAAAACACAGGAGCTCCAGCCTGTCCTCTCCTGCTGTGTTCTGGAACACCACTGGTACATTTGAGACTCATAGTTTGACCCGTGCGCGCGACTCACACATGCTACCTTTGAAGAGACAAACGGAGACTAACAGACTAGCTTAGTAGCTAACAGGCTAAAGCAACACTGTCAGGCTAAAGGTAGAAAGATTAATTGGCTGAGGCTAAGTTAACAGGCTAAAGCAAGACGAACAGGCTAAGGCCAAGCTGAGGCTAAAGTTGGACTAACAAGCTACGGCTAAGCTAACTGGCTAAAGCTTACGGGACACAGCGTGTGGTGGCCGATCTACTGTTTCGTCAGGAGACTCGGTAGCGTTTTAGCGTTCTGAAAAAGAAAATTAAGAGCATTTGCAACAAGCGTAGCAGCAATGTTGGTGGAGTAGAGGGGTTCCTGGTCTCACACCGCCCTGACGACTGAAGCGAGGGTGATCGGACAGTCATGACAGTGGTTCTGCTGACTGATGTAGCTCCTCTGAGCTTCCGGCCTATATCAGGATGGACCATGTCCAGCGGAGATGTACTGTGTAGTTCAGTGGCTAGCGTACGTCTCACAGATCCCAGTAGTCGACGTTGGTTCGGTTAAGAGCGGCAGTTTTTCGAAGATGTGTTAATCTCTGTTCCAAACATGAGTTATTCAAGTAAAAAACATTCATTTTAATAAGAGTTTCGCCAACGAAGAGAGGAGGCTTGTTTAGAGAATCCCTTCAGGACCCAGTCCTCATCTGTTGAGCTCCTAGGAGACCCTGACTGGAAACACCCCAGGACTGAAGTCACATTTGATCGGACTGTCATTGACCTCCGACACACACATTCTACCCAGCGTTTGATCTTTGGAAGAGCACAAAAATGACGTTCATTTACGGCTCAACGGTAGCTTGTATCTGAAGTTGCACATGGCCTGTTCCAGTGAGGATCCTTGCAGAAACAGATCAACGATATACCGTTTCATCTCCACAGTTTGTTGAACGGCGTTGATATTTAGGTCACACTCTATTGTACGGAGATATGTCCATGTAAATGCGAGGTGAGGAAGGGGAGAGAGAGAGAGGTAAGGAGAGAGAAGGAGGGAAGGAAGGGAGGAGGGAAGGAAGGAAGGAAGGGAGAGAGAGAGAGAGAGAGAGGGAGTGAGAGAGGGTCCTAGCTGGTGTTTGGGAGGAGAGCAGCTCTAACTGGGAGAGAGGCTTTCAGCCATGTTGAGTGAAACATGACAGGCTGCTTAATGGCACATACACATAGCAAACACACACACATGCTCTCTTTGGCTTTCATCTCCCTCCACATCACACGCACATACACACACATACACACACACACACACACACATATAACATACACACGCACATAAGAAGACAGACAGAGGGATGTACAGAGAGCCGTTGAAGTGCGTCAGTCTCAGTATCTGCTGTGCTCCCCATCTCCTCAGATGTGCTGGGCTGTTCAGCACGTTGGCTAAGAGCTTTACATTGTGCTGTGTAACCCATTCCCTAGTGATGAGGCTAGCTCCATCAAGGAAGAAGCCATTTAACACACACGCAAAAACACTCACGCACAAACACAAAACACACACACACCCTTTGAATAAGCTGAGAGTATTTCAATTGCTCTTAGGCAAACGTTTCAGTTTTTTTTATTCTCCTTCCCGGCTTAACTCCCCCCCCCCTACACACACACACACACACACACACACACACACACACTTACACCCTCTCAAAGACAAACACACACACTTACATCCTCACACACACACACACACACTTGCACAGGTTCCATTTTGTCAGCTTTCAGCTCCAGATCATGTAACGATAAAAGATGCTGCCCTGGAGTTAAACAGTGCCAGTAAATCACAGAGCTGGTATAGGGAGAACCTTTAAACAGAGAGGGAGAGGGAGAGGGAGAGGGAGAGGGAGAGGGAGAGGGAGAGGGAGAGGGAGAGGGAGGGAACTGAGAAACAGAAAGATAGTGGGGAGAGAGAGATGTAAAGGGGAGGAACAGCAAAAAAGAGAGGGAAATAGAGGCTCTTTGTATTCTCTGTACTTGCATTGTGAGCGATGAACTGATGAATCATTGCTATTTAGGGATCGGTTTCCTGCGTCTGATCGTGTGACGACTGTGGCAGAGTTGTCAAGCCATGATGTTTGGTTCAGGAAGGTTTCAGGAACATGTCTTCAGTCAAACTCTGACTGGTGCTCTTTCAGAGACACACACACACACCCCAGAGAATCCCCCCCTCTTCACACACACACACACACTCTCTCACACACACACACACACTCCCACACACAATCACACACACACACACCAGAGAGCAGAGGCTTTAACAGCCCCGTCTCTGGTGTGTGTGACAGAAGACCAACAATGCTGGTTTCAAGGACGCTCAGATTTCTCAGCGTGGGTCATCAAGCTGGGGTCAGCTCTTCATCCTCCTGTTCATCCTCCTCTTCATCCTCCTGTTCACCCTCACCGTGCTGACACAAGATGACAGGCCCTATGCTGTTCACACACCCATCAGACACTTCACTTCTTGTGGATTACTTATGGTTATGGATTAGTTTATTTATCTGGGCTACCTTTGGCAGATGTACGCTCTCTGTTTAGGATCGTTTGTGAAATCTTTTGAGCACAATGTTGGTTTCAATAATAATAATACATTTGATTTGTGATGCACCGTTCTTGTACTCAGAGTGAGCTCTTCTTTAGAAGATCAGGGATTCCACAGGTCTTGTGCAATGTTTTATTTATGCTGAATCATTTATATAGGCTGATGGTTTTCTCGATAATAATAAATAACGAGACGGTTTTCAGTAGAACGGAATATAACGTTATAGTCCGTTCAGGATGGGAATTTTTCTTTGGCATCACCACTGAAAAACTCTCTTACGCATTCAGTACATTCTCCATTCACTAAATACTTTCTACAATCATTCCACAGCCCAAGTGTTTGGTTCTGTAAGATGTGACTCATTCATCTCCTGAATAACAGGTCTCCCTGTCTCCCTGTCTCCCTGTCTCCCTGTCTCCCTGTCTCCCTGCCTCCCTGTCTCCCTGTCTCCCTGTCTCCCTGTCTCCCTGTCTCCCTGTCTCCCTGTCTCCCTGTCTCCCTGTCTCCCTGTCTCCCTGTCTCCCTGCCTCCCTGTCTCCCTGTCTCCCTGTCTCCCTGTCTCCCTGTCTCCCTGCCTCCCTGTCTCCCTGTCTCCCTGTCTCCCTGTCTCCCTGCCTCCCTGTCTCCCTGCCTCCCTGTCTCCCTGCCAGGGTGTGGGTGTCCTGTTCTCCCATCTGATGAATTACCACACACACATTCACACACACATTCACACGCACACACACACTTATGAACGTACACACAGACTCCTGTTTTCCCAGGTAGACAAACGGTGTAAAACAGCGTTGACTTTGTGCCGATGGTCATGTCGTTCCTCCCTGCCCCATCACAAAGGCATCATCACAGCCCTGTGTAATCAAGGTGATCTGTGTGTGTGTTTGTTTAGGTCTGTGTGTGTGTGTGTACCAGATGTGTACTGTATGTGTGTGTGTGTTCCAGATGTGTGTGTGTGTGTGTGTTCCAGATGCGTATGTGTGTGTACCAGATGTCCACACCAGACTACAGGATAGTGTTGCTTGCTGGATGTGGGTGCAGTAAGGTGTCTGTTGCTGCTGTGTGAAATGATGACATACAGTGGGAAACAGCATGTGTGTGCAGTGTGTATCTCTATATGTGTGTGCGTGGTGTGTTAGGGTGCGCGTCTCTCTGTGTGTGAGAGTAGTGTGTGGTGACACTATTGCTGCAGTGAGAGAGATAGTAGCCATGACATCTGTGTGACTAACCCAACCAGGCGCAGCCTCCCGTGTCACCCTGGGAAGAGAACATGGCTGAGAACGTTCTCTCTGAGGGAGAGCAGGGAGGCAGGCCTGAGAACATTCTCTCTGAGGGGGAACAGAGAGAACAGGGAGAGCAGGAGAGAGAGAGACCAGGAGGAGGTGGCACCTCAAGGGAGGCAGGCCTGGGAAGGCTGCCTGGGCTTGGTTCTCTGCAAGAAGCGTCTTGTGTTTAGGGAAAACATCCTCCCTCACACCAAAGCCCCAATTTCTGGCTTTCACTCTAACAGGTTTAGCAGGAAAAATGTGTGTTTGTGTGTATTTGTGTGTGCGATCATGGGTGGATTGTCTCTATTGAGGGAACATGGCCTTTTGTTTTGTTATGAGTGTATGCGTGTATCTGTGTGTGTGTGTGTGTGTGTGTGCGTGCACTTGAACAGCTAGCCGTGCTTCAGACGTCATGTTCATGTCCTGTTGTATTGATGTGTGTTGGTGCTGAGGGCTTTGATACCTGGTTTTATTCACACTAAAAACATTTTCCCCTAAGGCCTGACATTTGTATTAGCACATGGATTTCACGTTCTTTAACATTAAATGTTGAAACATTAAACATCAAAGAAAGCTTACCTTACATTTTATTTTATATAAAAAAAGGGTTTCAAGGTCAAAGAATCAATGTCGATGATCTGAAAACAAAGATTTTAAAACGGAAACGAATGCATCTGATTTATTTTATTTTTTTGTCAGGTGTCAAAGCAGTGATGTCAAAGAGCTGAAGACAATTCCAAAAAGTAAGTAGTTATTTGTGCGCCAGTCATCATCTTGTGAGGACATCTACAATTATCGTTCTTCTGTTCTTCCCTTCTTGTGGCTAGATGCAGTGGCTCATCACTGTTGTTATAAAATACTTCTTTTTAATGTATTTGTCTTTGACATTTGTTTGGAGCAACAGAAAGCTTGGGATTTCAGGCTTAATTAGATTTCATTCTTTCGTCGCTAGAGGTTTTTTTTCCTCTCCCAATTAAATTTAACAAGGCCTGCTTGAAAAGCAGTTGTTTTGATTACATTACAAATTCGCGGGGTTCACTCAATGAATCGCGCAATTAATTACATCTCTCCCATTTTGATCAAAATATATGCAACTCAGAAAACATGGGTAATAAGCATTAGCAGTGTTTACCATCTATTGAAGATGTGTAGGGTTTAAAAGCGGTTATTTGTGAGTGTAGTGACTTTGTGTCCTCGAGTTAAGATGTGTCTTCCTGCTTGCTTTTCCTTGTTTTCGATGCTTCCTTGTGGTTGACTGTTTTTACCCTGCTGGATCTTCACTCACAGCCTCTCAGACAATGACTTGCACTATATTTTCCTCCGTCTTCTCAACTTTTATGGCCTTGTGCAGACAAGTAGTCATCTGATCTCATCTCACACTTTGTAAACGGTTTGTTCTATTTGGGGAGCGTACTGATAGAGGCAGGTGTGTTTTCGGATGTAACTTGAAGGTGAAGGTGGAGACTTTAATTTGTCTTCTTAACGGAAATTAGTTGGTCACTAATTCAGTACCTTAAGTACATGGAGCACAAGGAATTGTGAAACGCTTTTAATGCCACAGCAGTCATTTATTGCAATCATAATAATGTCTCAGTTTCGTATCGATCCTTTTTTCTATATAAACAAAGACTTGTAGAGGAGGATTATGGTAGAGTTAGCTGTCTGCTGCAACACTTGTACACACACACACACAGGTTATTATTAGTAAGCCACAGAGAACAAGAGGAATGTTTGGGCTCATGGACGCAGTTCAAACAGCTACGCTGGTATTAGCTGACATTTGTTCCTTGCAAGGCGGGGGAGGACTAAGAGAGAGCTGGTTTAACACCCAGAGGCAAACACAAGCAAATAGACAGAGAGGGAACGAGGGAGGGAGCTCTGGTTATAATGCTCATGGTTATAATGCTCAGGGTTAAACGACGGTGCATACAAGGTGATGATTATGAGCTGATTTGCGCGTTCGTTTGTGCCGCTGTGCACGGGTTGTGTACGTCAGTTTGTATACGTGCTGGAGTGTATCCAGGTGTGTAAGTGAATGTGTCTTTGAGAGAGAGAGAAAGAGAGAGAGGGAGAAAGCAATGAGAGAGGGGGAGATAAAGCGAGTGAGACACAGAGTGAGCTAGCAAATGAGAGAGGGGGAGAGAGAGAGGCAGGAAGGGATAGAGAAAGAGACAGAGAGAGATGGGGGAGACATTGGGAGAGAGACATTGGGAGAGAGACATTGAGAGAGAGACATTGAGAGAGAGAGAGAGAGAGAGAGCATATGCACGGGTCCTGGAAAGATCTTCTTGAAGGGTTTTGAACCTTCCTTCAGCTCCCATCCTGAGGAACCTTCTTTAAGAGTGTGTGTGCGTGTGCATGCTTGTGTACTATAGTCTCTCTCCCCCCCCCCCCCCCCAGCCCTGCTCTCCTTGTGTACTATAGTCTCTCTCTCCCCCCCCCCCCCCCCCCCCCCCAGCCCTGCTCTCCTTGTGTACTATAGTCTCTCGCTCCTCCCCGGTCTCACAACCCTGGCTGGTGGGGTCTCTCTACGTGGTTCTCTCTGCGTATGACTAACTACCTACCCCAAAGAAGACAGGCTTGCTGTTGATTGTCGACGTGTTTTGATGTTGTTGACAGAAGTTGATGACGTCTCACTGTGAGGGCTGAGGTTTCACGATGTCTGGTGTTGTGTCAGACATGCATTCTTGTTAAAACTATTTCTGCTCTTTGGACTGTGTATGTGTGTGTCTCTCTGTGTATGCGTGTGTGTGTGTACCTGCATGTGTGTGTGTACGTGTGTATGCGTGTGTGTGTACCTGCATGTGTGTGTGTGTACGTGTGTATGCGTTTGTGTGTACCTGCATGTGTGTGTGTGTACGTGTGTATGCGTGTGTGTGTACCTGCATGTGTGTGTGTGTACGTGTGTATGCGTGTGTGTGTACCTGCATGTGTGTGTGTGTACGTGTGTATGCGTGTGTGTGTACCTGCATGTGTGTGTGTGTACGTGTGTATGCGTGTGTGTGTACCTGCATGTGTGTGTGTGTGTACGTGTGTATGCGTGTGTGTGTACCTGCATGTGTGTGTGTGTGTACGTGTGTATGCGTGTGTGTGTACCTGCATGTGTGTGTGTGTACGTGTGTATGCGTGTGTGTGTGTACCTGCATGTGTGTGTGTGTACGTGTGTATGCGTGTGTGTGTACCTGCATGTGTGTGTGTGTACGTGTGTATGCGTGTGTGTGTGTACCTGCATGTGTGTGTGTGTACGTGTGTATGCGTGTGTGTGTGTACTTAGGATGCAGTGCTTACACTGCCTCATCCGCCTGGCTCGGCCAGCTTGAAACGCTACGCCTCTTAATGACTAACACAGTC
The DNA here is from genome assembly GCF_038355195.1 of Osmerus mordax. NCBI lineage: Eukaryota > Metazoa > Chordata > Actinopteri > Osmeriformes > Osmeridae > Osmerus > Osmerus mordax. The sequence continues at coordinate 961,384 of NC_090071.1, read as the reverse complement.
ACAGGGAGGAGTGTGTGCGTGAGAGAGAGAAGGAGAGAAATAAAGACAGGAGAGAGAAGAGGGAGAGAGAGAGAGCGAGGGGGAAGGAGGGAAAGAGAGAGAGGGGAAGGATATTGGGGGTAGGAGAGATGGAGAGGAGGAGGGAGGGAGCTGGGAGGGAGGGAGCAGGAGAGAGAGAGAAGGAGAGAGAGCAGGGAGGGAGGGGGCAGGAGAGAGAGAGAAGGAGAGGGGGCAGGGAGGGAGGGGGCAGGGAGGGAGGGGGCAGGAGAGAGAGAAGCCTGTGGAAGGTCAGGAGCAGCGGGTGGCCGTAGGGGAGAGACACGTGAGGCTGAGATTGTCTTGCGTCAGCCCGCAGCAGCCGTGAGAGAGAATGTGTGTGTGTGCTAGCGTGTGGGAGGGAGACAGAAAGATAGTGTGTGTGAAAGCATGTGTGCTTGTGTCTCCTGTGGGGCCAGTATTTCTATTCCTCTCCCACTGTGCAAACCAGCCAGCCAGCGAACCAGCCAGCCAGTGAACCAGCCAGCCAGTGAACCAGCCAGCCAGTCTGTATATTTCTAGTGTGTAGTGTTGAGGATGGCTGCGTCCTGGCGGGCTGTCTCTGAGGTCAGCATGGAAACGTCTGTCATGTGACACCTGTTTAGTCATTTCACAAACTTCGACTTCAGGTGGAGCTGTGTTTCAGTGAGTGTGGTGGTGGAGGGATCCCTGGAGGACTGCTCACTAGATCCTTCCTCATTACAGCACAGAGATCCTGCAGCCCTGGAGGACTGCTCACTAGATCCTCATTACAGCACAGAGATCCTGCAGCCCTGGAGGACTGCTCACTAGATCTAGTGACCTGGGGAAGAGATCTTTGATTGGGAAACAGGCACACTCACACACACACACACACACAGACTCTCACAAACTCACACACACACACACACACATGCTCACACACACACAGATATCAGGCATGTTCCAGACCCGTCAGCGATATTATTTTCAAAACAGCCATCAACGTGGGTCTGATGTTCCGGAGAGAACAGGGTGCTAGAGCAGGGTTAGAACAGGGTTAGAGCAGGGTTAGAGCAGGGTTAGAGCAGGGTTAGTATGGTGGGTGACACAGAGGGTCTAGGAGGCTAGGGTCTAGGAGGCTAGGGTCTATGAGGCTATGGTCTAGGAGGCTAGGGACTAGGAGGCTAGGGCCTAGGAGGCTAGGGTCTAGGAGGCTAGGGTCTAGAAGGCTAGGGTCTAGGAGGCTAGGGACTAGGAGGCTAGAGACTAGGGAGGCTAGGGTCTAGGAGGCTAGGGTCTAGGAGGCTAGG
>NC_090071.1:937655-959877 GCF_038355195.1 Osmerus mordax | reverse complement strand
CTCTAATTTTCTTTGGCAAATTCTCAAGCATTCTCAATCTTTTCTAAACCAACTTGTTTGTATATTGATAGTACATACATGCTGTGTCGATTGTTCCATAATACTTTGCCAACTCTCTCTCCCAGGAGTTGGAGAGGCATAGACTAGATATGGTATGGGTATGTTTACTTTTGTACATCTAACACCGCATCGTGTACATGGTTGTTGTGATATGGTTGTCATAGCAACGCATTAAGTGTACGTAGCACTTGGCTGTTGTCATTCTACATCCTTCTGCATGGCTTTCCAGCACAAACAAGACCGACTGTAGAGAGAGAGAGAGAGAGAAAATACAGATCAAACTACAAACAATGCTGGCTTCATCTGGCTGTGTGTCTACCCGACTGTAGGCTGGGCTTTTGTCTTTGCCCCAGAATGCATAGCAAAAGGCTGTCGGCCAATCCACACCCTCGCTGTCTTGCAGTGCATTTGAGGAGTTTCTCATCACACACACGTTGTCTGAGCTGTTGTGCGTGAGTCTGGCTTGACCTCCGGCCAGACACCAGCCTCCATCTGTCTGTCTGACTGTCTGTCTGACTGTCTGTCTGTCTGTCTGACTGTCTGACTGTCTGACTGTCTGTCTGTCTGTCTGTCTGTCCACAAACAGCTGCTCTTTACCTTATGTCCTGGAGTTATTATCTCTCTCCCTCTCTCCCTATCCCTCTCTCTGTCTCTCCCTCTCTCTGTCTCTCTCTATGTCTCTCTCTATGTTTCTCTCTATGTCTCTCTCTCATATTGAAGAATGTGTCTGCCTCTGTCCCATTGAGTCTGTGGCTGAATTCTAAATTGACCCCTAGACACCCCTGCCTCACCTGGGTGCCTCACCTGCCTCACCCAGGTGATCAGCTACACCCCCCCACCCCTGCCTCACCTGGGTGCCTCACCCAGGTGATCAGCTACACCCCTCACCCCTGCCTCACCTGGGTGCCTCACCTGCCTCACCCAGGTGATCAGCTACACCCCCCCACCCCTGCCTCACCCAGGTGATCAGCTACACCCCCCCACCCCTGCCTCACCCAGGTGATCAGCTACACCCCCACCCCTGCCTCACCCAGGTGATCAGCTACCCCCCCCACCCCTGCCTCACCCAGGTGATCAGCTACACCCCCCACCCCTGCCTCACCCAGGTGATCAGCTACACCCCCCCACCCCTGCCTCACCCAGGTGATCAGCTACACCCCCCCACCCCTGCCTCACCCAGGTGATCAGCTCTACCCCCCACCCCTGCCTCACCCTGGTGATCAGCTACACCCCCCCACCCCTGCCCCTGTAAGCTCCTCCGGGCGCTCGGAGACTAGAGGTCCATTTGTTATTCAGCCAAGCATTCCTTCATCACCTCACACACATGTATACATACAAATATACACACACATTTTAAATGGAGCATGCAACCCCCCCCCCCCCAGAGGGTGACAGCTCTCCCTCTCTGTTGACATCGCACACCGGCAACTGCAAATCCCAAATTTGGCTTTTGTCTCCCCCGTCCTACCCTTTCCCCCAGGGACGCCTCCCCCGCCCGCGTCACACACGGCCGCCGACCGTAGTTAGTTCTGCTCACGTGCCAAACACCGTTCTCCGTAACCATGGACGACGGTCTATGTCACGCCCCCCCCCCCCCCCCGACCGGCCATGGCGTCAGAGAGGAGACTCCGTCTGCGCTACCTCTAACCCCCGACCCCTGCTTGTCCCGGCCTCCACATCCTGTCATCAAACCTGCATCTCCTCAGTGCTTTCTGGTTGTCATCTGTGACGTTGTGTCTTAACCTCTGCTGTGACTGTACGACTGTGTTCATGTGAGACCGTCATGTGAGGGGGGGAACTCCGTGGCTGCCCTGCTAACTGTGTTGACTGGGCATGTGTGTGTCTGTGTGTGTGTGTTTCTGCCTCAACAGGAGAGGGAGAGGAGGAGGCAACATGTCCTGCTTTTGAAGGCGGTGGAAGCTCGGAAGAAAGCAGAGGTACGTGTCACATACACACTCACTCTCACACACACACACACACTGACACACACATACACACTCACACACACACCTGCTGAAAGCCAGGAAACTGCTTGTGCACGGACAAACACACACTCTCACAACTAGGCCACGGGCCTTTCCACCTGAGTGCATCCTCTCTCTTGCTGTTTCTCCTCTCTGCTCTGTCCTGTATTTCTGATCCACTAACAGACAGTAAAGGAGCCTCCAGCTCTGCTCCCTTAGTGTCGGCACACGTCTGAATTCTAATACCACTCAGCAAGTTACAGAATGACATGCTTGTCTGTATTCAACCCTGCCAGCAGCAGTCTCTTATCCTCACCCTCTCCCCCTCTCCCTCCCTCCCTCCCTCCCTTATTCCCTCCCCCCCCTCCCTCTCTCCCCTCCCCCCCCCCTCCCTCCTCCTTCTCCCCTTCCCCTCTCTCTCTCCATCCCTCTCCCCTCCCCCCCTCCCTCATTCCCTCCCCCCCTCCCTCATTCCTTCCCCCCCTCCCTCCCTCTCTCCCCCTCCCTCCCCCCGTGTGCCCCCCAGGAGCGGGAGCGTCTGAGGCAGGTGAAGAGGGATGAGAAGAGGCAGGATAAGGAGAGGAAGCAGGCGCTCCGGAGGCTGGAGCTGGAGATCGCTCGCGAGCTCAAGAGGCCCACTGAAGACATGTGCCTCGCGGACCACAAGGTACAACACGCCCCCCTGACACGCCCCCCGGACACGCCCCCCTGACACGTCCTTGTGGGAAACCATGAATCTCTGAAGAGATGCCCACTGTGGTTGTTGTGACATCCTGGGTATGGACAGATGCATCTGATAGGAAACTTTGTGCGTCTCCAGCACGCCTTGCACACAACATCTCCACTTAGTGGTCGAGTCCTGCAACTGCGCTACAGTCAAACGAGACACCATGCGGAACTGAAATTCAGAGTGAGAGTATAAACACGTTTCACCCTGCCCCTTCCCATCTGTCTTTCCTTCACCCTCCCCCTCCTCCCTCCCCCTCCTCCCTGCCCCTCCTCCCTGCCCCTCCTCCCTCCCCCTCCTCCCTGCCCCTCCTCCCTCCCCCTCCTCCCTCCCCGTCCTCCCTGCCCCTCCTCCCTCCCCCTCCTCCCTCCCCCTCCTCCCTGCCCCTCCTCCCTCCCCCTCCTCCCTCCCCGTCCTCCCTGCCCCTCCTCCCTCCCCCCTCCTCCCTGCCCCTCCTCCCTCCCCCTCCTCCCTCCCCCTCCTCCCTGCCCCTCCTCCCTCCCTGTCCTCCCTGCCCCTCCTCCCTCCCCCTCCTCCCTCCCCGTCCTCCCTGCCCTCCCCCTCTCCCCCCCCCAGCCTCTCCCAGACTTCTCTCGTATCCCAGGTCTCATTCTGCCTGGCCGGGCCGTGTCCCAGTGCCTGATGCTGATGCAGTTCCTGCGGGGGTTTGGCCGGGTGCTGGGGCTGGACGTGACGAGCGACGTGCCCACGCTGAGCATGCTGCAGGAGGGGCTGCTGAACGTGGGCGACAGCATGGGCCACGTCCAGGACCTGCTGGTCCGCATGCTCTCCCTGGCCGTGTGTGACCCGGGCCTGCCACCAGGACACAAGGTGAGCAGGGGGGTGGAGAGAGGGAGGGAGGGTGGGAAGGGTATGTGGGTATGGTGGATAGAGAGAGTATGGTGGGGTGGGTATAATTATTATTTTTTAAACACTAACTTCCTTGAAACCCTCCTCCCCCCTCCTCCCCTCCCTCCCTCCCCCAGACCAAGACCATGCTTGGGGACCACCTGACCAACGTGGGCATCAACCGGGACAACGTGTCGGAGGTTCTCCAGATGTACATGGCCGCTCACTGTGGCCAGACAGAGCTGGCTGAGCTGGCCCTGAGCCTGAAGACCAGGGCCTTCCAGGCCCACACGCCCGCCCAGAAGGCCTCCATCCTGGGCTTCCTGGCCAACGAGCTGGCCTGCAGCAGGGGCGTGGTCAGGTACGCACGGAGGGACCAGGGCTGCCGGCCAACCAGCCTGATGACTTAACCATGACTTAGTTCTGATGGCTTAACGATGACTTAGTTCTGATGGCTTAATGATGACTTAGTTCTGATGGCTTAACGATGACTTAGTTCTGATGGCTTAATGATGACTTAGTTCTGATGGCTTAACGATGACTTAGTTCTGATGACTTAATGAGGACTTAGTTCTGATGGCTTAACGATGACTTAGTTCTGATGACTTAGTTCTGATGGCTTAACGATGACTTTGTTCTGATGACTTATGATGACTTAGTTCTGATGGCTTAACGATGACTTAGTTCTGATGACTTAATGAGGACTTAGTTCTGATGGCTTAATGATGACTTAGTTCTGATGGCTTAACGATGACTTAGTTCTGATGACTTATGATGACTTAGTTCTGATGGCTTAACGTTGACTTAGTTCTGATGGCTTAACGTTGACTTAGTTCTGATGGCTTAACGATGACTTATGATGACTTAGTTCTGATGACTTAACGATGACTTAGTTCTGATGACTTATGATGACTTAGTTCTGATGACTTATGATGACTTAGTTCTGAGGGCTTAGTGATGAATCTCTGTATATTTCCGGTCTGCAGTGAGATAGACAAAAACCTGGACCAGATGACCAACCTGAGGAAGGAGAAGTGGATCATGGAGAGCAAGCTGAAGAAGTAAGGCTGTGTTTCCGTCACAGGGTGTGACTGGTGACACTCTGCTACCGAGTGTGTGTACGTTTGTTCCTGTTGTGCTTACTTCTGGGTTTGTTTGTGTGTGTATGTTTGCATTTGTATGTTTGTGTATGTGTCTGTGTGTGTGTGTGTCTGTGTGTGTGTGTGTGTGTGTGTGTCTGTGTGTGTCTGCCAGGCTAAGAGCAATCCATGCCAAGCGGACAGGCAGGAGAGAGGCCAGCGCGGGCGGGGAGGAGACCCAGGCTGTGGGCTCCTCCTCCTCCAGCCTGAAGCGCAAGAGGAAGCCGGGCGGCGACAGCGACGAGGAGGACGAGGAGGAAGAGGACAGCGACGAGCAGGCGGACGAGGACGAGGAGGAAGAGGAGGAGGAGATGATGAAGAAATGCAAAAAAGTGGAAACTTGTGACGAGGTAGGATCTCCCAGTGACCTCCAGGCTGAATGTGTGTACTACATCAGTGCTGGATGTGGACTAGATATGTGCTGGATCTATGTGGGCTACATATGTGACCCTGTGCCCCTGTGACCCTGTGACCCTTTGACCCTGTGACCCTGTGACCCTGTGCCCCTGTGACCCTGTGACCTTGTGTTGCTCCAGGATGAAGGAGACCAGGCCACCAGTGTTGAGGAGCTGGAGAAGCAGATAGAGAAGTTAGCGAAGGTGGGTCCTGGAATACAAATGATTACCCACTCTCACCCCCTCTACCTCACCCCCTCTACCTCAGCAACTGTACCTCACCCCCTCTACCTCACCCGCTCTAACTCACCCCCTCTACCTCACCCCCTCTACCTCACCCGCTCTAACTCACCCCCTCTACCTCACCCCCTCTACCTCACCCACTCTACCTCACCCCCTCTACCTCACCCACTCCACCTCACCCCCTCTACCTCACCCACTCTACCTCAACCCCTCTACCTCTACCTCACCCACTCTACCTCACCCACTCTACCTCACCCACTCTACCTCACCCCCTCTACCTCTACCTCACCCACTCTACCTCACCCCCTATACCTAACCCCCTCTACCTTACCCACTCCACCTCTACCTCACCCACTCTACCTCACCCCCTCTACCACACCCACTCTACCTCACCCACTCTACCTCACCCCCTCTACTTCACCCACTCTACCTCACCCACTCTACCTCACCCCCTGTACCTCACCCACTCTACCTCACCCCCTGTACCTCACCCACTGTACCTCACCTCCTGTACCTCACCCCCTCTCAACACTGTGTGGTGTGATTGTGTGTGGTGTTGACGTTGTGCCCCGTGGTTTCCCAGCAACACCACCAGCTGCGGAGGAAGCTGTACGAGGCCTCCCACTCCCTCCGGTCCAGCATGTACGGTCAGGACCGCTACCGCCGCCGCTACTGGGTGCTGCCGCACTGCGGGGGGGTCTTCATAGAGGCCATGGAGAGCGGAGAAGGTGAGGGGGACGAGGGTGGGGGGGGGCGGATGGAATGGGGGGCAGGGTTGTATCAATAACAACCATGAAACTCGTAGATGCAGATGCTCATTGTGTCATTTGACCCCCTCAGCTCCGGAAGAGCTGGAGGAGGAGAGGAAGAGGAGGAGGAGGGCGGAGGAGGTGCAGGTGAAGGAGGAGCCTGTGGAGGAGGAGGTGCAGAAGGAGGAGCCCTCTATCGCCCCGCAGGAGGTCTGCTGCCACGGCAACCAGAACGCCAGCACACCTGCCTCAGAGGAAGAGAAGGAGGAGGAAGAGGAAGAGGAGGAGGAGGAGGAGAAGAACGAGTTAACTTGCTGCGGCCACCAACAGGGCACCATGCTAGCGGTCACCATGGAAACCCCGATCAAGGACGGTGACCCCCAACCAACGCACAACAGCACCCCTGTGGCCCCGCCTCTCGTCGCCACGGCAACTGCCTCTCCTCAGCCCGATCTACCGGCCAGCCCCTCTGCTACCCCCCCCACCAACGACGCCACGCCAGCCCCCCCCACCTCCTCGCCCCCATCCTGCTCACTCCTGCCCCCCCCCGGGGGGCTGGGCACCCAGGGGAAGCCCCCCTCCCCCCCCCCAGCTCCAGTACCTCCCCAGCGACCAGCTCCTCAGAGTCCTGACGGAGCGCAGTGGACACTGGTTCACCCTCCTCCCTCGCTCCCCCTGCGACCAGACCTCCCTAATCACTCCCCAGCCCAGGCCCCTCCAACCCGGCCCCCTGGCCACCTCCGCCCCCGCCAGGCCCCGGTCCCCCCCCGCCTCCCCCGCCCTGCCTCTCACACCCTCCGCCGCCTCCGCCTCCGCCAGCCCTCACCACCCCGCCGGCCTCATCAGCTACCCTCTCGCCGCCCTGCAGGTGGGGGTGGGTACTGCAGCCTCTGTTCGGCTCAACACTGAATTATTTATAGTTTTATCATTATGATTTATAATGTATTTGTATTGATTGATTGATGACTTATTTGAGTCATGTTGTAAAATTATCTTTCTGTATCTTTCTTTTCACTTGCTTTCCCCTCACTCATCCCTCTCTCTCTCTCTCTCTCTCTCTCTCTCTCTCTCTCTCTCTCTCTCTCTCTCTCTCTCTCTCTCTCTCCCCTCCTCAGGGTAAGCCTGGGGGTCAGATGTTGGGCCTGCCGTTCTGGCCCGGGGGGCTGTTGAGTCCCAGCATGCCGTTCTGCAGCAGCCCCCTGCCCGGGGGGGCCACCGGGGCCCCCAGCAGCCCCCTGCCCGGCCCCTCCCTGGAGGGGGGGGGCACCGGGGGCCCCCAGCATCTCCAGCCTGGCCCAGTCGCCCCCCTCGGAGACCCCCAGCGAGAAGCCCCCCCTCGGAGCCCCCCTCGGTGCCCTCCCCCGCCCTGCAGATGCCCAAGTCCCTTGACCACCCTCTCCCACAGCCCATCCCTGAGGGTGAGGGGGCGGGGTGGTCCGGGGGAGCGGGTTGTGGGCAGGAACTTTTAATCAGTTTTAGTATCTGGGTCATTGAGTTGATGGCTAGGGGTGATGGTAAACTTTCTGCATGTTAAATTAGTATATGATGAAATGTCGGAAGGTGTTTCTAAGTATGTGTGTGTGTGTGTGCAGACATGCTGAGTGGCTGGTGGAGGGTGTCGGACATGGAGCAGCTCCGGGGCCTGACCAGGACCCTGCACAGCCGGGGCCTCCGGGAGAGAGGCCTGCAGAGACAGATGCAGAAATACCTGGAGCTCATCCCACAGGTCTGCACCAAGCACAGAGATGGTGAGTCTGTCTGTGTCTGTGTCTGCCTGCCTGCCTGCCTGCCCGCCTACCTGCCTGTCTGTGTCTGCCTGTCTGCCTGCCTGCCTGCCTGCCTGTCTGTTTGTCTGTCTACCTGCCTGTCTATGTCAGTCTGCCTGTCTGTCTGCATGTCTGTTTGTCTGCCTGTCTGCTTGTCTGCCTGTCTGTCTGCCAGCGTGAGGGAGTGTGACTCCTGACCTCTGACCCCTGACCCTTTAGTGGCGATGATCGAGCTGTGTGACCTGGAGGAGAGCCAGGTGAGCGTGGAGTCTGTGCGGGGCTGGTGTGTGGAGGAGCAGGCCATGGAGATGGACATTGCTGTGCTGCAGCAGGTGGAGGAACTGGAGAGGAAGGTCACCACGGCCAGCCTGCAGATCAAGGTAGGCCACACACACACACACATGTTCTTACACACACACACACACACCAAACATGACCCATCTAGAGACACATTGCTTTAGAAGCCTCATTAAAACAGCCTACATTTACCCCCCCCCCCCCCAGGGCTGGATGTACCCTGAGCCTCAGTCAGAGCGAGAGGACCTGATCTACCACGAGCACAAGCCTCTCTCCAAGACGACTCCTCCCTCTGACCGGGACCAGGTGGAGGAGCGGGTGGAGAAGGGTGCGGTGGGGCGGCATGCAGACAACCCCCTGGACATAGCGGTGACAAGGCTGGCCGATCTGGAGCGCAACGTGGAGCGAAGGTACCTGAGGAGCCCCCTAGGCACCACCATCCAGATCAGGGTGGATAATGTTGGTACGGTCACTGTACCAGCCCCTGCCCCCTCCACACACGCAGACAGGGAAGGGTACGTTACCGCGGGGACACAAACCCCCATCCTACGCTTTTTTTTTTATTCTGAATGCTTTCCTACTTCAAGGGTTTTTTTTTTTCTTTTTTTTTTTTTTTTCTTTTTTTGGTGGGAGTTGCATCCTGTTTCCTGTTGTGTTTTGGTTTTGTCGTCCGGCTGTTCTCTGGTCGTCTGCACGTTGCATCACTTCTGCATCAGTGACTTTGGTGATGGCATCCACACCACCCGCCTTCCACACCACCCGCCTTCCACACCCTGCTGGCCCTGCAACATACGCACCCCGTCCCCCTCCTCCTTCCTCTCCCTCCTCCTCTCTCCCTCCTCTCCCTCCTCCTCTCTCTCCCTCCTCTCCCTCCTCCTCTCTCTCTCCCTCCTCTCCCTCCTCCTCTCCCTCCTCCTCTCCCTCCCTCCTCCTCTCCCTCCTCCTCTCCCTCCCTCCTCCTCTCCCTCCTCCTCTCCCTCCTCCTCTCTCTCCCTCCTCCTCTCTCTCCCTCCTCCTCCTCCTCTCCCTCCTCCTCTCCCTCCTCCTCCTCTCCCTCCTCCTCTCTCTCCCTCCTCCTCCTCCTCTCCCTCCTCTCTCTCCCTCCTCCTCCTCCTCTCCCTCCTCTCTCTCCCTCCTCCTCTCCCTCCTCCTCTCCCTCCTCCTCTCCCTCCTCTCTCTCCCTCCTCCTCTCCCTCCTCCTCTCCCTCCACCTCCCTGCATGGTTGAAGCCTCCAGCCTCCCTCATGCTGTTTCTGTCCTGCCGGACCTTAGTGCTGTTTGTGAAGCGGGGTGGGAGGTCACGTGTGTGTGTGTGCACGGGTGTTTATAACTGTGTCCGCATGACAGCGCGTGCGTGTGTGTGCGTGTGAAGGCAGTGCTCATCCTGACCTCATGGTGCTCCTCAGGGGCGAGGAGGAGGTGGCCCATGGGATGAAGGTGTGGAGGAGGGCCCTGGCTGAGGTCCGCAGCGCCGCACAGCTGGCCATGTGCATCCAGCAGCTGCAGAAGTCCATCGCCTGGGAGAGATCCATCATGAAAGTGGTAGGTTCCCCTCAGGCCCAGGGATGGCTGTAGCTCTGGGGTAATGCATGGGGATGGGTATATCTCTGGGGTATATGATTTGAGTAGGTATAGCTCTGTGGGTAGAGTATTTGACTGCAGATCAAGAGGTTGCAGGTTCAAATCCCCCCTGTACAATATGTCACTTTGGACAAAGGTTTCCAACTATCTAACACACAAAGGAATGTAATTGTTATGATATAACATCCACAATGTACAATATAAACGCCAGATCATAATGTTTGGTTATCTATGTGAGCTGGAAGCTGTGAGTTTGGAGGGGTAAAAGGTGTGGTTGTTTACATTTACATTTAGTCATTTAGCAGACGCTCTTATCCAGAGTGACTTACAGTAAGTACAGGGACATTCCCCCGAGGCAAGTAGGGTGAAGTGCCTTGCCCAAGGACACAACATCAGTTGGCATGACCGGGAATCGAACTGGCAACCTTCGGATTACTAGCCCGACTCCCTCACCGCTCAGCCACCTGACTCCCTGTTTCTGCAGTATTGTCAGATCTGCCGGAAGGGAGACAACGAGGACCTGCTCCTGCTGTGTGACGGATGTGACAAAGGCTGTCACACCTACTGTCACAAGCCCAAGATCACCTGTATCCCTGAGGGGGATTGGTACTGTCCTGCTTGCATCTCCAAGGTACCCTCTCCAGTCCTTCTGCACCAGCGCATCTACTTACATATGCATATATACACAGTATACAGCTATGGGTCAAATTGACACTTGCAGTGGCCTCTTATATTGAACCCTTCTGTTGCTCACTCAGAATATTCCTTCTCAACTTTTTTGGAAAGGAAAGACAAAGGTGCAGTGTTTTACTGACAATCACATTGTTTCTTCGCAGGCGAGCGGTCCAATTCCCAAAAGCAAGAAGCCTCCAAACAGGCCTATGCTGGGAGGAGGGGGAGGAGGAGGAGGAGGGGGGAGGAGGAGGAGGAGGAGGAGGAGGGGGGAAGAAAGGTGGAGAGGTGAAGAAGAACGTTGGGAAGCAGACAGGGAACGGCGAGGGCTCGGAGGACGACCCCCCCAGCGCCAGCGGCACCCCCAGGAAAGGAGCCAAGGAGCCCAACAGGAAGAGGAAGTCGGAGGAGATCCCGCCCACACCTCAGCAGCTGCCCAATCAGGAGAGCCCTGTGTGTGTGAAGAGGGCCAAAACAGCAAGAGACAATAACAGAGATCTGGGCTTGTGCAGGTACAGTGGAATGTGGAAGGGAGTTCTGTGTGTGGGTTATGCTGGATGACAGAGCTGGGATGTTTGATTTCTTCATGTGATGTGTTAATTTCTCCTGGTACCATCTCTAACTCCCTGTGTGTGTGTGTGTGTGTGTGTTCCAGAGTGCTCCTGGCTGAACTGGAGCGCCATCAGGATGCCTGGCCCTTCCTGACCCCTGTCAACCTCAAGTCCGTCCTGGGCTACAGGAAGGTCATCAAGAAGCCCATGGACTTCTCCACCATCCGGGAGAAGCTGGTCAGCAGCCAGTGAGTCCTCCTCATAACGTGACTCTGAAGTCATTCAGAGTCTCATCAAAGAGACATGTGGATCTCTTCATCTCCAAGTTGATCGATATTCATAGTCAATCGATAGTCAGTAATTGTTAATAAAGAGATGTTTCTCTGTAGATACTGAGATGTTTCTCTGTAGATACTGAGATGTTATTGAGAGATTGTTTCCTGTTCCTTGACTCTGATCACTGAAACACTTCTGATCCTTGATCTTCTGCTGTACTTTAAAGCATATGATTATGATGTATGCTTATATATTATATGATTTATGATTAAAAAACAATATTTTTTCGTTTCAGATATCAGAACTTGGAGACTTTCATCATCGACGTCAACTTGGTTTTCGATAACTGCGAGAAGTTCAACGAGGACAACTCCGACATCGGCCGAGCAGGACACAACATGAGGAAGTTCTTCGAGAAGCGATGGACCGAACTTCTGAAGCAAACTAACTAACCCAGCTCTGACGCTCCTCCGCTCGTCTCGGCCACCCTGGAACTCCCATCTTCTTCGTACGTTAGAGCACCAGGACGGGGGGCAGGTTTCACAACACAGAAGAAGAAGAAGAAGAAGTGTTTTGGTTTCCGTTGGGGAAAGGTTGGTCAGGTGAGAGATCAGCGAGGGGCGAGTCCCAGCGTTGGTTTTGCCTCAACAGGGATCTAACATCCAAAGAATCCCATAGAAACAGGAAGTGAGTGTTACACCATTTCCTGTTCCAGACAACAATGCACTGAAGAATCCTCCTCAACCATCACAAACATACCTGCGGTAGAAATACTTTCCACTACTTTGTAAATATTCTTTTTTTATTTAATCGTATTATAGTGAATGTATTTAATTTTGTAATAATTATTTATGAATCAATAAACAAAAAAGGTCCACTTCATTTTCTATGAAAAGGAAGAATCAGTTCAACTGCTTTGAATCGAAAAGGAATGTGTCTTTGTGTTTTAATTTTCTCCCAAATATGAAACAAAGCCAAGAAAAAACTGGACTGTTTACACTCTGCTCTGCTCGGGGTGTCAGAAGACTGTAGTCATTATGTTCAAACTGTAAAACTGCATTTTATTTACTAAATCTGCAGAGAAACCTTCAGACAGTGCTGCGTGTGTATATACTGTTTATTAATGTCAATATTAAGTATTGTTTGGAACAATGTGTACAAATTGTTTGAGAATATCAGATATTGTTTATGCCTTAGAATGATTGTAGCATTCTATTTTAGTGAAAGTGATTAATACATTTATCATAAATATTGTTTGTACAGTATATCCATGTCCTCAGCAAGCACTGTGTTTTCCTTCATTAGTAGTGCCTACCCTTCAAACAGGGGTGTAGGGAAAGATAGGTTTTGAGTTATCATTTGAATAAACTGTTATTTTTTATATCATTTCAATCCGACATGGCCTCCAAAGTCTGACAGTGACAAAGTAATCATTCCTATATACATCCAGTGAAAAAAACGACAAATATTTAAGTCATTTTTCAGTCTTTTTCCCATTGAGCATTGCCCCCCATGTTTGCCTTGCCACAGTGCACAGGACATCAGGCCATTTGTAACCACTGTGTTTGAATTTTGCTGTTTGTTGTGGCCTAAAGGAGGCAGCTAGAGTTTTTTGTATCCAAGTCAGAGTGCTTGAAGTTACTTTATTTAAGATATTGTGGAATAAAAGTATCATTCTTTTTGTAGGAGCTTTATTTTTCACTAGTGTGTGGCACGGACCTATTAAAGAAAAGATGTTTTTCAACCTATCAGGGATGTTGGTGTGCTTTTCTTCTTCTCTGTGAAGCTATAAGAAAAAAAAGGATCAAATATTAATACATGAATACACAAATACACTATAGACAAGCTGCACATTCGCCAGGAATCCCTTGTTGACACCGACAATTTGACGTCACTGACAAATAATCAGTAGGCAGCGCGTGACCAAATCCAGGAAGTAAACGTGGATTAGAAGAGGTAACCGTTTAACTTCACACACTAAACAAGAATTACATTTAATACCACGTCGACTGTGTCTAATGAATATTATGCATGAGGAATAATAATATCTGATAAAACATTTAAGGTGAATTATGCTTACTTTAGCAAGATAGCTAACTTGGTCGCTGGTCAGCAGCACAGTCTAGTGTAGCCTAGTTCAAATGATTGGGGCTAAAAGGCATTAGCATTAAGCTGACGTTACTTGGGCTAGCCTGTTACTGTTTCGGTTATATTATATCAGTGTCTCATTGTCGTTAGCTAGGCCGACTTGGATTTGTCCGCGAAGGAAATGGTGTCACTCATTTGCACCCTGCAAGACCATCGAGACGATGTCAACTGGTGCGCCTTCTCAGCGTCTCACCTAGCCACTTGCTCAGGCGACAAAACGGTCCGAATATACTCCACCCAAGACTTCTCAGAACTGTCATTCTCCCCGCTGACGGGTCACGGCTACGGTGTCCACTGCTGCCGGTTCAGTGCGTGCGGTCAATTCCTTGCTTCGTGTTCAACGGACGCAACGACGGTGGTATGGTCAACCACGACGGGTGAAATTGAGGCCGTGCTGGAGCATCCGGGTCGTAGTCCCGTGAGGGTGTGCGCCTTTTCCCCCGACTCTACCCACTTGGTGTCCGGTGCCTCTGACGGTAGCTTGGCTCTCTGGGACTTCACTACTAAAACACTCAGCGGGTAAGCGGTTTTTCCCTCCTACACATGAAAAGTTAACAAGCTATTACAGCAACTTGACTGACGCTCCTAATCAATTTATGACGATTATTTTCCAATTATTAAGCGATAATTATCGGTTGTCCAGTCTCCAGGTTGACAGGGAGGGGTTGTCTGCAAGGTGGATAGTGATTGTGAGCGTAGCGATGCTAATGACGGTGTTATGTGTCTGCAGGACGGCAGCTGTGAGTGACACCACCATGGTTGCCTGCTCCTTCAGTCCCTGTGGCCAGCTGTTTGTGACGGGCTCCACCTACGGGGACCTGAGGCTGTGGGATATGAAGCTGACCCAACTTCACGCAGAGAAGAATGCTCACGACCTGGGGGTGACCTGCTGCTGCTTCTCTCCCAGCATGCTCAGCGGTGAGGCGGTCCTCCTCTCCCTCCTCCTCCTAACCCCTCTCCTCCTTCCTCTGCCTCACCCTTCTCCCTTCCTCCTCCTAACCCCTCTCCTCCTTCCTCTGCCTCACCCTTCTCCCCTCCTCCTCCTAACCCCTCTCCTCCTTCCTCTGCCTCACCCTTCTCCCCTCCTCCTCCTAACCCCTCTCCTCCTTCCTCTGCCTCACCCTTCTCCCCTCCTCCTCACCCCGCCTCCATTGTGTGTGTGTGTGTGTGTGTTGTAGACTCCAGGGGGATGCAGGTCTATCTAGCCTCGTGTGGGCAGGACAGCCTGCTGAAGATCTGGCTCGTCTCCAAGTCCAGCTCAGGTACTGAATCCTGACCAGTCACAGTGACCATCACATCAAATCAAATTTATTTGTATAGCCCTTTTTACACGCAAGCATGTCACAAAGGGCTTAACAGTGACCATCACATCACAGTGACCATCTCTGTCCTCTGCGTGGTTGTGTGTGATGTGTGTGATGTGCTGGTGATGTGTGATGTGCTGCCGATGTGTGTGTGATGTGTGTGTGATGTGTGTGTGATGTGTGTGTGTGTGTGTGTTCTGGCCAGCAGGCTGTAAGGTGCAGCTGCAGTACTGTCTAACAGGCCAGTCCGCCCCGGTCCTCTCCTGCTCCTACTCTGCTGACGGCCAGCTGCTGGTGTCTGGGTGAGGAGCTCTGTGTGACCGTCCCTCCACCCCTCACAGGAGCGCTCTGTGACCGGCTGTGTGACCGGCCCTCCACCCCTCACAGGAGCGCCGTGTGACCGGCCCTCCACCCCTCACAGGAGCGCTCTGTGACCAGCCCTCCACCCCTCACAGGAGCGCTCTGTGACCAGCCCTCCACCCCTCACAGGAGCGCTCTGTGACCGGCCCTCCACCCCTCACAGGAGCGCTCTGTGACCAGCCCTCCACCCCTCACAGGAGCGCTCTGTGACCAGCCCTCCACCCCTCACAGGAGCGCTCTGTGACCGGCCGTGTGACCGGCCCTCCACCCCTCACAGGGATATCAGCACGTCATGCTTACTCTGCTTAGATTTTGAAGGTTTAGATCCTGTGTGCCCCTTGAGCTAAACCACTTCCAGTCTCTCTACACGCTTTAGCTTATTATTTTTGGTCCAGTTAACAGTAACCCCATCTGACCACAGGAGGGCAGCATAATATTTTCTATTTCCTGCTGGTCCTGAGAGAGTCCTCAGTATTAAGGGTGCAGGCTGGAGGCAGTGATGTCTAACACAGGTGTGGTTTGTGGTGTACATATATCACTCTGACATGATCCCTGATGTGGACAAATGTGTTTTTGTTTTGCAGCTCTGTGGACAAAACCGTCACAGTTTACGATGCCGTGAGTTTCATTACATAGACCTTCCCTAGATGTAATTTTACAGTTCCCATGGTGATGTGTACGTACTGTGTAGTTTAATATTCAATTGTTTGTGCTGGACCTCCCTGGTAATGATAAACATCCTTCTCATCACCTCCTGTCTCCATGTCAACAGAACCGTGGAGTCCTTCTCTATACTCTGAACCAGCATGACAGGTGAGAACAACACCTGCCACATGCCTCATCAGTGCTCTGAGGGTGGAGTGTTTAACATGGATGAGTATCCTGATCTGGGGGTGTCTGTGGTCGTGGTTGATCTCCTGATCTGGGGGTGTCTGTGGTTGCGGTCGCAGGTACGTGACAGCGTGCTCCTGCTCCCCTGTGCTCCCGCTCATCGCCTCAGGCTCCATGGACAAGACTGTGAACATCTGGAGGCTGGAGGACGGGCACAGCCGGCACGGTGGGTGGAGGAGCAGGGTACACACACACAGATACAGTACATGTACACGCTTACAGATACAACATGTACATATACATATATACACACACACCCTTCGTCTCTCTCATGTAGGTGAAGTACTCGCATCATTTCTGCTGTCGTCTTTTTGTTTGATTACGTCTCTTTATTCTCTCCCACCCCTTCCCTCCATGCGCGCACTGTCTCCAATCACTCATCCATGCCTGGCCTCCCCTCCACTCCCACTAAAAGGAGAGAAGGCTCTGTCTGGTGAGTGTTATCTGCCGGCCTTTTATGAGCCGCATGGAGCTGCCGTTCATCCAGGAGAGCCCGGCATCCTGCTGATATCAGAGATGGTTTTATCAACTGCTGGACTCGGCAGGGTGAAGCCCTTTTACCGCTAGGAGCCGGTGCCCCCCCCCCCCCCAGACTCAGCCCTCACTAGAAACACTACCTGCCGAGAGCAGAATTGGCTTCACATCTTGTGGATAACTGATGATAGCTTTCTACAGTGCTGCCTCTCCCCCTCCTCATCTTCATTGTTATCTGTGTCTGTTGAGTCCTGATAGCGTTTCTTTTTTTAATGCTTTATGCTTTATGTTTTCGTCAGACGAGTCTTCACAGCTTTTAAGATGGTGCTGTTCATTTGAGATGTTTTATTTTCGCCCTACAGAGGAATCTTCAGCATCTTCGAGCGAAGGTAGATTTACACAGTTACAGGAAGCTGAGGGTGGATAGGTGCGGGTTGTTCTTTTAACTGATAATTACAATTCACTTCCTGTTTTGATGTCCCCCAGGGAGGACATTGGCCGGTCACTCCAAGCTGCTGGTCAGTGATTGGTCAGAGGAGGAGGTAGCAAGCTGGTTGGTGGAGGAGGGGCTGGAAGGGCTGGTGGAGGTCTTCAGAGCCAATAACATCGAAGGGGCGGAGCTTCTCAGTCTGACCAGGGACACGCTGGCCTCTGAGCTACATATAGGTGACACACACACTATCACTATCACACACATTTCCACCACACACACTACACAACACACGCACTAGGTCCTGGTCTTGTCTATGCTCATGTTATTGGTATGGATGGGACACAGCTGGGCTAGTGACGAAATTATGAAAGGATGTTGGATGAGAGACTTATTCAGGATTACATCATATTAGGCTTTACTGTACACGCATTAGGTTGTGATTTTCCAAGCAGGGCTTGTTACATAACCAAATCCCTGATCCTAAAGTATATTCATACAGTGTAGCCTAACATAATATGGTTTACAGATTTAGAAAAATGTCCTCCAATATTACTTTGTCAGAATGATTCCCCATATCTTCCTCAATGCAGAATTTACAGAAACTTTTATCGTTTATTATAAGTTTATAGTTAAGTTGCCCATGAAAACGTACTACAGTACAGGTCAATCGCCTGAATACAGTTCTTCTTTTTTTATGTGTGTGTGTAGAGTCGATGGGCTTGCGTAGTAAGGTTCTGAGGAAGATCGAGGAGCTGAAGAGCGCGTGCGTGTGCACCGGTGTTCCTGACGAGTTCCTCTGTCCAATCACACGAGAGCTGATGAGGGACCCCGTCATCGCTGCAGGTGGGCGCTGACCGGGGGTGTCCGGGTGTCCGTTCACAACGTGACCGCCTGTGTTGGTTAGCCAACTTAGCTGACACAATCCGCTAACGGCTTCGCTAGCTAGCCAGTGTGGGGAGGATAGCTACGTAGGCCTAGATGGAGAAATGTGGTTTTGGGAGAGATGGAGTTACTGGTCTTAATATGGGGTTCCAATGTCATGCCATCAAGACATACACAAAACATGAAAATGTCGGCATCTCTAATTGGACAGGGTTATACACGTCATCTGTATTTGTATTTCATAATTGAGTTGCAATATTTGATTTATTTATATGAATACACTAAGCTAGTATATCAAACGGTTCTAATCCCTTTGGTCATTTACCCCAAAACACACATACTAACCCCTTTGGTCATTTACCCCAAAACACACATACTAACCCCTTTGGTCATTTCATCCAAAACACACATGCTAACTCATTTGGTCATTTACCCCAAAACACACATACTAACCCCTTTGGTCATTTCATCCAAAACACACATACTAACCCCTTTGGTCATTTCATCCAAAACACACATGCTAACCCCTTTGATCATTTCATCCAAAACACACATACTAACCCCTTTGGTCATTTCATCCAAAACACACATGCTAACCCCTTTGATCATTTCATCCAAAACACACATACTAACCCCTTTGGTCATTTCATCCAAAACACACATACTAACCCCTTTGGTCATTTCATCCAAAACACACATGCTAACCCCTTTGATCATTTCATCCAAAACACACATACTAACCCCTTTGGTCATTTCATCCAAAAAACACATGCTAACCCCTTTGATCATTTCATCCAAAACACACATACTAACCCCTTTGGTCATTTCATCCAAAACACACATACTAACCCTTTGGTCATTTCATCCAAAACACATATACTAACCCCTTTGGTCATTTCATCCGAAACACAAATGCTAACTCCTTTGGTCATTTCAAACAAAACACACATACTAACCCCTTTGGTCATTTACCCTAAAACACACATGCTAACCCCTTTGGTCATTTCATCCGAAACACACATGCAAACCCCTTTGGTCATTTCATACAAAACACACATACTAACCCCTTTGGTCATTTACCCTGAAACACACATACTAACCCTTTTGGTCATTTAATCCGAAACACACATGCTAACCCCTTTGGTCATTTACCCCAAAACACACATGCTAACCCCTTTGATCATTTCACCCAAAACACACATGCTTACCCTTTTGGTAATTTCATCCAAAACACACATGCTAACCCCTTTGGTCATTTCATACAAAACACACATACTAACCCCTTTGGTCATTTACCCCAAAACACACATGCTAACCCTTTTGGTCATTTCATCCAAAACACACATGCTAACCCCTTTGGTCATTTCGTCCAAAACACACATACTAACCCCTTCGGTCATTTAATCCGAAACACACATGCTAATCCCTTTGGTCTTTTCATCTGAAACACACATGCTAACCCCGTTGGTCATTTACCCCAAAACAGACATGCTAACCCTTTTGGTCATTTCATCCAAAACACACATGCTAACCCCTTTGGCCATTTCGTCCAAAACACACATACTAACCCCTTTGGTCATTTCATTCGAAACACACATACTAACCCCATTGGTCATTTCATCCGAAACACATATGCTAACCCCTTTGGTCATTTCATACAAAACACATATGCTAACCCCTTTGGTCATTTCATCCAAAACACACATGCTAACCCCTTTGGTCATTTCATACAAAACACATATGCTAACCCCTTTGGTCATTTCATACAAAACACACATGCTAACCCCTTTGGTCATTTCATACAAAACACACATACTAACCCCTTTGGTCATTTCATTCGAAACACACATACTAACCCCATTGGTCATTTCATCCGAAACACATATGCTAACCCCTTTGGTCATTTCATACAAAACACATATGCTAACCCCTTTGGTCATTTCATCCAAAACACACATGCTAACCCCTTTGGTCATTTCATACAAAACACACATGCTAACCCCTTTGGTCATTTCATACAAAACACACATGCTAACCCCTTTGGTCATTTCATACAAAACACACATGCTAACCCCTTTGGTCATTTCATACAAAACACATATGCTAACCCCTTTGGTCATTTCATACAAAACACATATACTAACCCCTTTGGTCATTTCATCCAAAACACACATGCTAACCCCTTTGGTCATTTCATCCAAAACACACATGCTAACCCCTTTGATCATTTCATACAAAACACACATGCTAACCCCTTTGGTCATTTCATACAAAACACACATGCTAACCCCTTTGGTCATTTACCACAAAACACACATGCTAACCAGAGTGCGAATTGAAAAATGATAATCAGGGGGGTAAACTTCTTTTCCAAGGCGTAAAGTATTATTTACCATTACAGGTAAGAACGATATATAAATGTATGCCGACCTGTTGTTTTTACCTCTTTTGGGGGGTCCAAGTCTTAATTAGGGGGTCAAACCCCCACATGCCCCCCCGTAATTCGAACCCTGGGTTCTGTTTTCTTAAACAGACGGTTACTCGTACGAAAGAGAGGCGATGGAGAGCTGGATCAGCACTAAGAATCGGACCAGCCCCATGACCAACCTGCCCTTACAGACTACTCTGCTGACGCCCAATAGAACGCTCAAGATGGCTATTGGTCGCTGGCAGACCAGCCAATGAGAGGAGGACTCGCCGCGTGGGATCCACTCTTCTTCCATCCTCCCAGAGACTATCCTTCTGTTCCTCCAGTCAGACCGCAAGCTTCGCTTGGAGCATGAACTGTGAAATGTTGAAGTCTTTCAGGTGTATTGAGCTTAGTACAATCTGTCACTGCCTGCGATATCTCTCCATGATTTATATATATTTTTATGTTCTGTAAGAAGTGAAGGCTACATTTGACCTTAAGGTTACATTTGCAATAAACTGCTTACACTGAATTTAATTACATAACAATTCCCATGTACCTGCAATGTTACAGTAGGTGTTGTTGTGTAGTTTATGTAACCAAAAGTTTTGAAATGATTGTAATAGTCATTTGAGACCCTAACACACTGTCTAGACAACATAGTTTGAGGAGAACAAACTTTTGAGATTCTCACGTTGGTCCATACACATTTTCATGCGGGCTATTTTGAAATGCTCTTGAAATTGTAGCAGTACTTACAGTAGATACTCAGATGGAAGGATTATCAAAGGAAGGAGAGCTTGTTTCATTCGACTTTATTGTTTCATAATGGTAATTGCTAGTAGTAGTTTAGCATACAATAGTACATTGTAATAAATCAAGCATGGTAACAAAGTACATGTAAACTTCTTAACTTCAGATACGAGCAGTTATGTACCTTCTCCAGCCTTACTGTACACTCGTGTCACGTGTCCACAAACTTCTCAACAAGTCTTTCAGCTGTGCAAAAATAAATATATATTATATATTGCTCTTATAGTTTCCAAGCTATCGGTGCAATGAATAAAGTTACCAGACCTAACAGTACTGTCTCTAGGTGTTTAAGAAGAGTACACTGGGACACAACGAGCTCCCTCGTTTACACTAAAGGCTGATTCACCACCTAGGAAGTATACCATCTATAAATACGGCATTTACAAATCTATAAATAAATAACAAAACACCCTTTTGTTAATACTAGAATTCCCCATAATAAAAATGCCCATCGCTTGCCACTCATCTCAAATGGCTTCTTGTCTTCTAGATTCACAAGTACGTTTCAACCTTACGTTCTATCTGCATGTTTGTTGTGATGCGTGTTGGACTAATGCGTCTCTATTGCCTTGTGTTGAGCTGCTGAGGTCTGTTGATGTGCTGTCGGCTTGGAAAAGCTGCCCTACACATAAGATCTGCTGAAGCAAAAAGCACAGTAGCTTCTAGTCCACCTGCTTTCCCTCGGGACTAGGTTCGGTCTGCCTCCGGGTATCTGGTCTGCGTGTCGTGTGTCTGAGGACCCAGCGAGCTCCTATTCCCCGCCCTGTCACACATTGGACTCTATGAAAGAGCGTTTGGGTTTGATGGGGGGTGCGTGCAGGGCGGGGTTGTCCCGGGTGAGGCTGGGCTGGAAGCTCCGGGGGTCTGGGTACTGCTGCTGGCGAGCCTCCCTGTGGAGCTGCCTGTCTGGGTACTGCTGGCCGTTTGCCAGGCCCCCTCCACCCCCCTGGGGCTTGTCCTGGTACGAGGCCCGCTGGAACTCCCCGGGCCGGTCCAAGGCGGCCATGCCGAAGGTCTCGGGTCTCCCCTCGGAGCCCAGCCCAGGCCAACCCAGCCCGGGTGCTCCCTGCACACGCACAGCCTTATCCTTCACACCCATGAACGGTCGCGGCTTCAGCTCTGGTTTGGTCTTCACGCTGCCGGCGTGGCGAGGCGCGTCGGGGCCCTGCAGCCCGGGGACGCCCTGCGGCCGTGGGACGCCGCTGTCCGAGAGCGTGCTGCTGCCCGAGCTGGAGCCC